>NC_080178.1:11070728-11219661 GCF_950295315.1 Erinaceus europaeus
CCCTCCCCCTCCCCCTCCCCCTCCCCCTGCCCCTCCCCCTCCCCCTCCTCCCTCCCCTCCCCCTCCCCTCTCCCTCCCCCTCCCCTTCCCTCTCCCTTTCCCTCCCCTCTCCCTCCCCCTCCCCCCCTCCCCCTCTCCTCTCCTCTCCTCCTCCTCTTCCTTCTCTCTCTCTCTTTCCTCTCCTCCTCCCCCTCTCCCTCTCCCTCTCCTCTCCTCCCCCCTCCCCCTCCCCCTCCCCTCTCCCTTTCCCTCTCTCTCTCCTCTCCTCTCCTCCTCCTCTTCCTTCTCCCTCTGTCTCTTTCCTCTCCTCCTCCTCCTCTCTCTCCTCTTCTGTCTTCTCTCTCTCCTCTTCCTCCTCAATTTCTCGTGTCTTTGTGACTCAACAGAACATATAAAATATCACAGGGATATTGAAAATCCTGATTTTTTTCCTTTCTCCATCGATGTGAAATGAAGTTCAGGACAGTGTTTTGCATTTAAATTCATACAACATGAGCGTCTGCAAAAGATAGAGATTTGTGTGTTTCAAATATTTTCTTTCCCCTTTCTTTAAAAAATATTATTTATTTATCTAGGATAGAGACAAGAGAGAAAATGAGAGGGTAGAGGAAGAGAGAAAAGAGACGCCTGCAGACCTGCTCCACCGCTCATGAAGCTTCTTCCCTGCAGGTGGAGACAGGGAGCTTGAAGCTGGGCCTTTGTGCGCTGTAAGATATGCGCTCAGGCAGGTGTGCTGCCACCCAGACCGTTTCAATGTTTGTAAAGGACCCCGGTTCAAGCCCCCGGCTCCCCACCTGCAGGGGAGTCGCTTCACAGGCGGTGAAGCAGGTCTGCAGGTGTCTATCTTTCTCTCCCCTCTCTCTCTGTCTTCCCCTCCTCTCTCCATTTCTCTCTGTCCTATCCAACAACAAAGCAACGTCAACAATGGCAATAATAACCGCAATGAGGCTGCAACAACTAGGGCAACAAAAAGGGGGGAAAAATGGCCTCCAGGAGCGGTGGATTCATGGTGCAGGCACCGAGCCCAGCAATAACCCTGGAGGAAAAAAAAAAAAAAAATGAGTGTCGTGCTGCAGTATGAGGGAGCTCTTGCTTTATAATAACAATCTTATGCAGAAAACATGACTCACAAGATAGTCATTATCACATGGGTACAATTTCTTATCTCTCCATGACAGGCATCTGCACACCACTCCAACCACCATTGTGCATGGGGTCCCCAACACCCTTCCAGCCCCCGCTCCACCGCCCACCTCAGAAGCCCTTGGCTCTGCTGCAGTAGACAACACTAGTCTAAGACTCAATCTGTGCCTCCCTTCCCTCCCTCCCTCCCACCTTCCTTCCTTCCTGCCTGCCTTCCTTCCTTTTCCAGAGCACTCTTCCCCTCTGGTTTACAGTGGAGCAAGGGACTGAACCTGAAACTTCGAAGCCTTAGGCATGAGAGTCTCTTTGCATAACCATTATGCTACCTACCCTGCCCTCTTTCCTTAAGTTCCAATTGTAACAGTACTCCTGAAGGTCTTTATTTTATTGATCAATATTATACCTAAAAGGTAATCAGGCATCAGGGAGATAGTGTAGTGGCTATGCAAAAGACAGAGGTTCCAAGGTTCAGTGCTCTGTACCATTATAAGCTAGAGCTGAACTCTCTTTTTTAAAAAAATCATGCAGGGGCCAGGCAGTGGCACATCTAGTTAAGTGCAGGCATTATAGTATGCAAGGACCCAGGTTCAAGCCCCTGGCCCCCACCTGCAGTGGGAAAAGCTTCATGAGTGGTGAAGCAGGGCTGCAGGTGTCTCTCTGTCTCCTTCTCTATCTCCCTCTCCCCTCTCAATTTGTCTCTGTCTCCATCCAATAGTAAATAAATATTTTTAAAAAATTTAAAAGAAAAAAGCTTATATGAACTCACAGGTATTAGCATATATGCTAATAGTTGTAAAATTTTTCACTGATGAAAAATTATTTGCATAATTTTTTAATTCTCTTTTTTATTTATTTTTTAATTTTTTTAAGACCTTTTTTTTTCTTTTCCTCCAGGGTTATTGCTGGGCTCGGTGCCTGCACCATGAATCCACCGCTCCTGGAGGCCATTTTTCCCCCTTTTGTTGCCCTTGTTGTTGTAGCCTTGTTGTGGTTATTATTATTGCCATTGTTGATGTTGTTCGTTGTTGGATAGGACAGAGAGAAATGGAGAGAGGAGGGGAAGACAGAGAGGAGGAGAGAAAGATAGACATCTGCAGACCTGCTTCACCGCCTGTGAAGCGACTCCCCTGCAGGTGGGGAGCCGGGGCTCGAACCGGGATCCTCACGCGGGTCCCTGGGCCTTGCGCCACATGCACTTAACCCACTGCACCACCGCCCGACCCCCAATTCTTTGCATAATTATGCCTATTTTATTTATGTATTCTCCTTAGAATCAGGTAATAAGTAAATAAAATAGTTCATCTCTTTCGTATTAACATATTTGGATTCTTTTTCTATTTGGAACCCCAATTCTTTTTTTTTTAATGATTTTTAAAATGTTTTCATTATCTTTATTTATTTATTTGATAGAGGCCATCAGAAATCGAGAGGGAAGGGGGAGACAGAGAGACAGAGAGACACCTGCTTCACCACTTATGAAGCTTTCCCTCTGCAGATGGGGACCAGGGGCTTGAACCTGGGTCCTTGTGCATTGTAACAGGTGTGCTCAATCAGGTGTGCCACCACTCGGCCCCTGGAACCCCAACTCTAAGGTTTGCAAAATATATTCAGCAAGACTTAACCTTTTTATTTCATTTGTGGTGTCTTTTGTACTAAAGAACCCTTAGCTCTCAGAGTTAAAAGCAGGAACCTTTGCATCTCCAGTTTTACGAGGCTCAGCGGCATCTCGAGGTCGGGAGTTAGCCTTCTGTAGTTTGCAGAGAAGTTCAAAGATACGCCGTTAGCATCCAGATGTTAATTCCCATTGATCTTATTTATGTATTCGGTACACGGTGATTTTTTTTTTTATCTGTACGTGTAAATCTCTCTCTGGCAGGGCGCACATTAAAATAGCTTTGGGAGCATTTAAAAGAACTGATTCCTGGGCCTTGATCCAGAACTGATGAAATCTTCGTCTCTGAAGGAGCTGAGCCAACAACTCCCCCAGGTAGCTCTCTGCCGGCTGTCTACTGTGCCGGAGCCATGAGCACAGCGGCAGGAAGGCCCATCTCTGTGTACGTGCGCCACACACACATATCGTGACCCCTACACGACACACACAGCGGGCATGTGCTACACCATCTGCTGTAGTGGGTCTCAGCAGTGCTCTGCAAAGTGACTAGAACTATGTGTGGTTTACCAGGAGGGGACTTTCACACGTCTGAAAACACAGAGTCAAGGAACTTGGGACCCAGAGAACCTTGGTGATCAGGAACTTGCCTTCACACCAGACAGGGGTGCTGTTGTATGTCCCCCTCCCCCTGCATCGCGGCAGTCCTGCCCCTCCAGGTGGACACAGTCACTTCTGCAGAATGTGCTTGCCTCACAAGCTTCACTGGCAATTTATATATTTGCCTCCAGGGTTATCGCTGGGGCTCAGTGCCTGCACCACGAATCCACTGATCCTGAAGGCCATTTTTTCCCATTCTGTTGACCTTGTTGTTATTGTAGTTATAGCTGTTGTTGTTGTTGCATAGGACAGAGAGAAATGGAGAGAGGAAGGGAAGACAGAGAAGGAGAAAGATAGACACCTGCAAATCTGCTTCACTGCCCATGAAGTGATCCTCCTGCAGGTGGAGAGCTGGGGACTCGAACCAGGATCCTTGCGCTTTGCACCGCATGTGCTTAACCCCCTGCACTACCACCCAGCCCCTGGCACTGGCAATATTTTTGGTTCTGTGCACCCCACCTGGCTCCTACCAGGTCTCTAAAAGTAAACTCAGCTTAATGAGGAGTCCCTATAGAGGGAGAGAGACAGGAGGTCAGGCCGTGGCACACTGCGTGAAGTATAGGTAGTACTAAGCTCAAGTACCCACACAAGCATCTGAGTTAGAGCCCCAGCTCCCCACCTGTAAAGGAGAAGCTTCACGATTGGTGAAGCAGGTCTTCAGGTGTTCTCTCTTTCTCTCTCCCTCTCTGCCTTCCCCTCCTCTCTCAATTTCTCTCTGTCCTAATAAAATAGGAGAAAAAGGGCTGCTAGGAGCAGTGGATTCATAGTGCCAGCACTGAACCCCAATGATAATCCTGCAGGGGAAAAAAGGGGAGGGGGGAAAGAGACAGACTTGCTTCCCCCCTGCAGATGGGGACTGGGGGCTTGAACCTGGGTCCTCACGCAAAGTAACACATGCAAGCACTGAGGTGTTTTTTTTTTAAAAAAAGTAATTTAAATATTCAGGAGGCTGTATGTAGGTCTTCGGCAAGTAATCCATCATTTTGTGGAAGAGGCTTGTGAACATCCGTAGGTCTTGGGGCCCTGGGAGCACAGTCAGTGAGGGGCAGACAGACAGCCCCTAGAGGAGCAGCAGGGGGAAGCATTCTGAACCAGGATGTCACCAGAAGCAGAGATGCATATGCTAACCTTTGCTGGCTGCCAGAGAAGTACATACTCAACACAAGTCACTATTGCTATCTGCTCCAACTACCAAAGATATTCTTACATTTTTAGTTAGTTAAGATAAAGGCAGAGCGAAAGTGAGAGAGAAAGGGAAGAATGGAGAGGAAGAGAAAGACACCTGCAGCCCTGCTTCTCCACTCATGAAGCTTCCTTCCTGCAGGTGGGGACTGGGGGCTGAAACCCAGGTCCTTGTGTGCATGATAATGTGTGCACTCAACCAGGCGCACCATCAACCAGCCCCAGTGCACAGACTCCAGAGGTGGTAACATGACAAAAGCACACTCACAAAAATGACATAAGAGCGCAGGCTGTTAGGGGACCATGGTTAGCAGCTGAGTCTAAGAATATAAATGCACTGGAAGGGGAGGGGGAGAGGGGAGAGGAAGGTGGGGAGAGGGAGGGGGGAAAGGAAGAGGAAGAGGCCCTGGGTGAAGGGGAGGTGGGTGATCCCTTTCTATTTCAGTAACCCTGAAAGTGTCTACCAAAAGGACACATTGTTTGATTATTTATTGTTACTTCTTGTTTTTTTCAATTATTATCTTTATTTATTGGGTAGAGACAGCCAGAAATCCAGTGGAAGGGAACGAAAGAGAGGAAGAGAGAGAGACACCTGCAGCCCTGCTTCACCATTTACAAAGTTTCAGCCCCTGCAGGTGGGAACCAGGGGCTTGAACCTGGGTCCTTGTGCGCTGTAATGTGAGCGCTTAACCAGGTGTGCCACCGCCTGGCCCCTCTTTATAACAATTTGTGTAGGGGCCAACAGAATAGCTCCCCTGGATAGAGCACCTGTGTTGTCATGTGCAGAAGCCCAGTTCGGGCCTTGCCCTCACCGCACTGGAGGAAGTTTTGGTCCCGTGGTCTCTTTTCTTCTCTCCTTTTTCCAGTCTTTCTCTCTAAAAACATTGGTTCAGAGTTTTGCAGTCCAAGCAAAGACAAATAAATAAGTAGAAATTTTGGTGGCACTGGGGCCTCAAACATGTATGTACATGTTCACTGCTCCTGGTCCCACGTTCTTATTCTTTTCACTTCAGGCGGAGGGAGGTAGAGATCTCACAGCCCTAGAGCCTCCCCGGTGCAGCAGGCCCTCCAGGTGGCCGTGGCACACGAACCCTTGCCATGGGTGTGGTGAGGCATGTTCCCTCCTGACTGAGCTGTCTCCTGAAACCTGAAACTGAAAGCAGAGACTGTTTCTCTTCTGCTTTCCACATCTCTCTCTCTCTCTCTCTCTCTCTCTCTCTCCCTCTTTCTCTTTCTTTCTCTCTCTCTCTCTCTCTTTTCAGGCCCTTCCCAGGGTGTTTCCTTTCAACGTTTCTACAGGAAGGACGGCTTTAGGGACAGTGGCAGATTTAGGAGAGATGTTCCGGGGGAGACCTCCCCCTGTTCCCAGCAGTTGTGGTTTCCTGTTTAGCAGTAGATAGAAAACCTACCGGAGTTGCCAGATTTCTCGGGAACACACAGAGCTTGGGAAGTGCCTGGAATGGCCCTTCTATTTAGACTAGGCAGACTCTTAAAAAATATTTAATATTTATTTATTTATTTATTTATTATGGTGCAGTGGGAAAATGTTGGGATTCTGAAGCATGAGGTCCTGAATTCAATCCCTGGCACTGCATGTGCCAGAGTGACACTCTGGTTTTCTCTTCTCTTCTCTTCTCCCCTCCCTCTCTCTCTCTCTCTCTCTCTCTCATTTCTCCATCTTTCAATAAGTAAATGAAAAGGGAGTCCAGAGGGAGGCAGGCAGGCAGTGGTTAATCTGGTTAAGTGCACATACAAGTACAAGAACCTGAGGTACAAGTACAAGTACAAGTACAAGCCAAGTACAAGTACAAGTACAAGTACAAACCAAGTACAAGCCAAGTACAAGTACAAGTACAAGCCAAGTACAAGAACCTGAGGTTCGAGACCCTGCTCCCCACCTGCATGTGTCCATCTTTCTCTCCCTCCTCTCTCAATTTTTCTCTGTTAAAAGAGAGTAAGAAAGAAAAGAAAAGAAAAGAAAAGAAAAGAAAAGAAAAGAAAAGAAAAGAAAAGAAAAGAATGCCCAGAGGAACTGCTCTGCCTGCTTGGGAGCTAGTCTGGGGTTTAAGGTTAAGCTCTGAGGCCATCATCTTCCTTCCTTCCTTCCTTCCTTCCTTCCTTCCTTCCTTCCTTGCATCCTTCCTTCTTTCCTCCCTTTCCATTTCCCTTCTTCCCCTTTCCTTACCCTTCCCCTCTTCCCTCCCTTTTCTTTCTTCCTTCCTTCTTTTTTAATTAAATTTTTTTTCTTTATTTATTGGCTAGAGATATCAGGAGTCAAGAGGAAGGGGGAGACAAAGAGGGAGAGAGACAGAGAGACACCTGCAGCCCTGCTCCACCACTCGCAAAGGTCTCCCCCTGCAGGTGGGGACCAGGGGCTCAAACCCGGATCCTTGAGCACTGCAACATGTGCTCTCAACCAGGTGTGTCGCCACCTGGCCCCTTCTTTCTTTTTTTCTTCCTTTCTTCTTCAGGGCACTACTCAACTCTGGTTTATGGTGGTGCTAGAGATTGAACCTGGGACCTTTGGTGCCTCGGGCATGAAAGATGTTTTTATTTTGCATAATGATTATGCGATCTCCCTAGCCTTTTCAGGTTTCTTGTTGTTCAATAAGCTGGCTCATATTCTTATTTGGCAGACTCTGGCCAATTGCTATATATATTCGGGTATTCATTCATTCATTCATTCATTCTTGACAGAAAGGAGAGAGCATCACTCTGACACATGCCAGCCCAGGGATCAAACTCAGGACCTCATGCTTCAGAGCTCAGTGCTTGATCCACTGCACCACTTCCTGGGCCTGTTTATCTTGTCGAAGGTGGATCCCCAAGCCAGCATCTTTGGGACATGGAGCGTTTCCTCACCTCAGCTGTGGCTCGCTGGGGCAGACCTGGGCAGGCAGTTCATGCCAGGGTTCCACGAAGCAGAATAAGGGGCAGGAAAGGGGGGGGGATAGTATGGGGTGGGGAGCACTGCGCCTTCAGCTCAGCTTTACTGTGGGCTTAAACATGGTAAAAAAAAATGACGGGCTGGGTGATGGTGCACCTGATTGAGTGCACATGCTATAATGTGTAAGGCTCCAGGTTCAAGCCCCCAGTCCCCACCTGAAGGAGGAAAACTTTGCAAGTGGTGAAGTAGGGCTGCAGGTGTCTATCTCTTCTATCCTCTTGATTTCTGGCTGTCTCTATCCAATAAATAAAGATAATTTTAAAAAATCATAAAGGATACACACACACACACACACACACACACACACGTCTCCTCAAGTGACATCTTGTAAGGTGAAAGAAACATACTATTTGGGGGCCGGGTGGTGGCGCACCTGGTTAAGCACATATAGTACTATGTGCCTGGACCGGCGCAAGGATCTGGGTTCAAGTCCTCACTCCCCACCTGCAGGGGGACGCCTCACAAGTGGTGAAGCACGTCTGCAGCTGTCTATCTTTCTCTCCACCTTTCTCTTTTTATTTTATTAAACCAATTAGTTTATTATTGGATAGAGAACAGAGAGAAATTGAGAAGGCAGGAGGAGAGGTAGAGAGGAGAGAGACAGAGATAGATACCTGCAGACCTGCCCCACTGCTCGTGAAGCTTCCCCACTGTAGGTGGGGACCAAGGCCTTGAACCTGAGTCCTTGTGAACTGTAATATGTGTGCTTAACCAGGTGTGCCAACACCTGACCCCTCTCTATCTCCACTTCCCCTCTCATTTTCTCTCTGTCCTATCAAATAAAATAGAAAGGAAAAGAAAAAAAGAATGGAAGGAAGGGGGAGAAAGAGGTCACTGGGAGCAGTGGCTTTGCAGTGCAGGCACCAAGTCCAGCTAACCCTGGAGGCAAAAAGAAAAAGAAGAAAGAAAGAAAGAAAGAAAGAAAGAAAGAAAGAAAGAAAGAAAGAAAGAGAAAAGGAAATATACTAGTCAGTAGTGGATCCAAATGCAGTTACTGACCCCTAGTGGAAGCACAGCATACTATTCACATTCCATTTCTCTCCCTCTTCTGTCTTCTCACTCTCTCTCTCCCTCTCTCATCATCCCCAGCCATTGTGCTCGGGGCCCAGTCTTTTGTGGACACGAGTCCAGTTAGGTCAGCCGGCTTCGGTCAGATCCGACAGCACTGTGGGGTGGGTGTTTGGGGAGTGAAAGCATAACTTAGTACCAGTTCAATCAGGGAGGAGGCACGGGGAGTCTCCCCAGCCCTTTGCCCCCAAGGGCTTCTCTTGGAAAGACAGAAAGGGGTTCTGGAGAGGCCCTGAGAACACGGGGACTTTGGTGTGGCTCTCCTTGGCTGGCTCAGCCCATGGTGATAAGCATGGAGTCCCAAAGTCACCTTCCTTCTGGATGGCGAGGTCAGGATGAGGGTCCCCACCTGCACAACCACCTCAGACCAGAAGAAGTACAGCGACGGAGGGAAAGCTCCGCTCCTCCCCTTCTGCAGGGGCTGCCTCAGACCGTCCTTCCACACCACTGGCCTTGAATGAGCGGCAATCGATCGCGGGAGGTTTCCATTGCTGAGCCTTAGCTTTGACTTTGGCACGACCTCACTCTCAGGAAACCATCCCTAAAACTTCAGTGTTCCGGCTGGGTGATGGCACACCCGGCAGAGTGCACATGTCATCATGTGTGAGGACACAGTTCAAGTGCCTGGCCCCCAGCTGCGGGAGTTCAGGAAGCTTTCCGAGAGGTGGAACAGTGCTGCAGGTGTCGCTCTTTCTCTCCTCTCTTTAGTTCTTTGTAAAATAAAGGAAGAAAGAAAGAAAACAAAAGAAGGAAAGAAGGGACCAGTGGTTCACCCAGTTGAGCGCCCATGTCACCGTGCCCAAGGACCCATCTGCATTATGTGTGTGTGTGTGTGGGGGGCGCTTCATAAGTGGTGAAGCAGGTCTGCAGGTGTCTACCTTTCTCTCTCTCTCCCTCTCTCTCTCTCTCTCTCTCTAGCTCCTCCTCTCCTCTCCTCAATTTCTCTCTGTCCTAATAAAAATAAAAAGAAGTAAAAAAGGGGGGAAATGGCTACCAGGAGCAGTGGATTCATAGTCTGGCACTAAGCCCCAGAAAAAGAAAGAAAGAAGAAAGAAGAAAGAGTAGTGAGCCTGGGTGGTGGTGCACCAGGTTGAGTCACACCTTACCGCGCGCTAGGACCTGCATAGTGAAGCTTCTGAGCGGTAAAACAAGTCCGCAGCTTTCTCTGTTTCTCCCCATCTACCTTTCCTTTCCCTCTTGATTTTTCCCTGTTTCTATCCAGTAATATAAAAAATTAAAAAACTTTAAAGTGAAAAAAGAAGAGAAAGAGGAGGAGGTGGAGGAAGGGGAAGAAGGAGGAGGAAGCCACTGGGAGTACTAGATTCCTAGTGCAGGCACCAAGCTGCAGTGATAACCCTGGTGACAAAGAAGAGAAAACCCTCAGCTTTCTAATGAGCGGAATAGAGGACATCAGATTATAAACGCACCTCCTCCAGGCTCACTCACCGCAATGTCCTCAGCACAGCCTCTGAAACATATGGACACTCAACACACTACTGACATTGAACCGAGAGGCAACTGACTTCCTGGGCGAATGTGGTTTTGAACATGCAGAGTTGGAGATAAGGATTGAGAATTCAGGTAAAACCACTGAATTAGTTCATTTTTACACAGACAACTCTTTCTGCTGTTTGAAGACAATGAGGTACACATTTCCATAGCTTCTTACCTCAGGCATGAGCAAACTCGCTGCACTTGGGCTGCTTTTCCATCCAGATAGACAGAGACACCAGAGTAATGGAGTTCCCCCTGGTGTCACGGTGTCTTCCATTTGGTGTCTGGCAAGACATGCACTCTTCTCTGTAAGGGATCTCCCCAACCCTATTCTCCTTCTTCCAGGGAGTTCTTCCTAAGGAGAAGATAAGCTCTTCCAGAGGCAGGAGGCTGGACTCCAGTTCTTTACTGCCTCTGGCTATGCTATTTTAACAGGTAAATTTGAGATAAGATTTTATAGCTTGACTCAGGAGCAAAGCCTGAGTCAAGTCTGTGACAGCGTGGGTGTTCAGAATATACTGGCTTAGAGATAAAGCTCAGTGTGAGAAGTCTTCCAAGCAGTAACAATGAATGATTACTTAAAATTTAGCATATTTTTTTGGGAGTTGGGTGGTAGCACAGCAGGTTAAGCGCACGTGGTGCAAAGCGCAAGGGCTTTGGATCCCGGTGCGAGCCCCTGGCTCCCCACCTGCAGGGGAGTTGCTTCACAAGTGGTGAAGCAGGTCTGCAGGTGTCTGTCTTTCTCTCCCTCCTCTGTCTTCCCCTCTTCTCTCCATTTCTCTCTGTCCTATCCAACAATGACGACATGGAAAACAACAAGGGCAAAAAAAGGGAATTAAAAAAATTTAGCATATATTTTTTTTAAAAGCTGGCTTTTTAAAAATTATTTTTTAGTTTATTTATTTATTATTGCATAGAGATAGAGAGAAATTGAGAGGGAAGGATGAGGTAGAGAAGGAAAAGATAGAGACACCCGCAGCCCTGCTTTACCACTCCTGAAGCCTTCCCCCTGCAGGTGGGGACCAGGGGCTTGAATCTGGGTCCTTTTGCACTGTAATGTGTGCGCTCAATCAAGTGAGCCACCACCTAGCCCTCTGATTTAGCATAATCTTAAGAGGCCTGGATACATGCACAAACTATTGTATTTTACTATTAACTGTAAACCATTAATTCCCCAGTAAAGAAATTAAAAAAAAACAAAACAAAACAAGAGGCCTGAAGTAGCTAAAATTGACCTAGAGCCTGAGAAAGAACTGCGGTGCCACACAGCACAGGCCACTGGGGTCTTTTGTCTTTTATTAGTTTCATGACACATCAAAGGAATTCCAAAATAATTTAATTTTCAAGAAGTACAAAATGGTTTGTTGTGATTTGGGAGGTGGTGCAGTGGATAAAACATTTGACTCTCAAGCATGAGGTCCTGTTCTGTTTTCCATCCCTGGCAGCACATGTACCAGAGTGGTGTCTGGTTCTTTCTCTCTTTCCTCTATTTTTTTTTTTTTTTTTTACCAGAGCACTGCTCAGCTCTGGCTTATGGTGGTGCAGAGAACTGAACCTGGGATTTTGAAGCCTCAGATATGAGTCTCTTTGCATGATCATTATGCTATCTACCCCTGCCCTCTTCTCCTTTCTTTCTTTCTTTCTCTTTTCCTTTCTCTTTTCTTTTAATCAAAGCACTGCTCAGCTCTGGCTTATGGTGGTGCGGGGGATTGAACCTGAGACTTTGGAGCCTCAGGCATGAGAGTCTCTTTGTATAACCATTATGCTATCTACCCCCACCTCCTCCTACCTTTCTTTTCTTTTCTTTTTTTTTTTTAAGGAAAAGTTCCACACCAGTAACGGCTTTTATTGCATCTTTTAAGAGATCACACATCATCCCAATATTTTGCTGCTTGTGTGGTTGGATACCTTAGAGATTCTTCACCAGCCTGCTGAACTGTTCCTTTTTCAGAAACATAGATACCATCCAAAAATTTCCAGATATCTTTGTTTTTAACAGTTGTAGCTTGCTGAATCAATGCAGCTGAATTTGATACAAGTTCGATGTCATTTCCTTCAAGAATTAAATCATCTTTCTGGGCTTGCGATACTGAGCATGCAACGCCTGACCTCATTCGATCCCTGCATATATGTTTTTCTCCCAAGAAGTTTCTGATTTCAACAAGAGACCCATTCTCCTAAATAACAACGTGGATAGGAGACTGAGCATACACGGACCTCATTTTGTATGGGAAGCCCAGTGTAACACCCTTGATCATGTTCTGTACATGGCTGCAGATAGTGCGAACAGTAGCCAGTTCCTTTCTCTGTCCCCACCATTTCTCAGCTTGGAGCGGCTTCTTTTTCTTTCTGAGGAGACTGAGCTCCACGTTGATGTGAATGAAGTCCCTCCGCAGGGTGCCTCTGGGGCCCTTCATGATGACTGTGCAGCCCTTCAGAGAGATGTTGACATTCTCCAGAATGTCACGGTCTGGTCGCTGAGAATGGTCTTGCAGTAGATGCAGCAAAGAAGCTCCTATTCCTCAACAGACCAGCTACTGTACCAGCCTGGTCCTTTCTTCCTTGGCTGAATTTCCCTCCATCAATAGTGGACCTGGGTGTGAATGGTGGGCACAGGCCTCTGGAGCTGTGCAGATTAGAGCAGGACTTCTCCCCTTCCACATTATTACCCCTAAGTTTGCTTTCAATTTGTCATTTGTTGATTTGCTCTCCTGTGGGGGATGGAAACGGTGTGGAGAAAGTCTCTGCAGTGTGTGTGTGTGTGTGTGTGTGTGTGTGTGTTTGTGGAGGGGGAGCTAAAGTGAGAGACTTGAGGAAACAACCAAGAATCTGGGATGGGTGTAGTTATAGCTTTCTGGAGGGAGCGGGGAAGGACAGGTCAGAATCAAATAGTAACAGTCACACAGGAGCTGAAAGATGATTCAGCTTCTCTCTCTCTTTTAAACTGTGTCCAAAACTATGTGGCATGAAACTTACTATCTCGGGGGCTGGGCATTAAAATAAAATATTAACAAAATACATATTTTATTTATTTTTGATTTTGAGACCAGAACACTGCTCAACTCTGGTTTATGGTGGTGTTGGGGATAAAACCTGGGACCTCAGAGCCTCAGGCATGAAAGCCTTTTGCAGAACCTTTGTACTGTCCCCCTGCCCCTCAGGCTGCATCTTGTAACTTCTTAAAAGTGGCTGAGCTCAAAAAGAAGGTAGGAGGCGAGATGGGTAGAGAGAGAGAATAAAAAAGTAAAAGGGGAGGGAACCCAGCGGTAGTGCAGCGGGTTAAGCGCACATTGAAGCAAAGTCAAGGACCGGCATAAGGATCCCGGTTCGAACCCCACCTGCAGGGGAGTCGCTTCACAGGCGGTGAAGCAGGTCTGCAGGTGTCTGTCTTTCTCTCCCCCTCTCTGTCTTCCCCTCCTCTCTCCATTTCTCTGTCCTATGCAACATCAACGACATCAGTAGCAACAACAATAATAACTACAACAATAAAACAGCAAGGGCAACGAAAGGGAATAAATAAATAAATAAACAACTTAAAAAAGTATTTAAGGGAGTCGGGCTGTAGTGCAGCAGCTTAAGCGCAGGTGGCGCAAAGCACAAGGACCGGCGTAAGGATCCCGGTTCGAACCCCGGCTCCCCACCTGCAGGGGAGTCGCTTCACAGGCGGTGAAGCAGGTCTGCAGGTGTCTGTCTTTCTCTCCTCCTCTCTGTCTTCCCCTCCTCTCTCCATTTCTCTCTGTCCTATCCAACAACAACGACATCAATGATGGCTACACCAATAAAATAGCAAGGGCAACAAAAGGGCATACATAAAATAAGTATTTTTTAAAAGTATTTAAGAAAAAATAAAAGTAAAAGCCGGAGGACTTCGCTCGGACTTCCTCGGTTCCGAACTCACAGACTCCGAGCAGAAATCCTCCCCGCCCTGGGCGGCACACTCGCAATGCATGCTGGGGCTTGTAGTTCAGCACACGCAGGGTCCCGAGAGCACCTCCTCGAGCGCGGCCGACTTCCTCCTTCGAAATGGTTTCTCGCCGCGGCTTCCGGAAGTCGAATTGGTTAAAGTCTCAGAGCTTCCTGTGCCCGCCTCTCGGTTCCTCAGACTGCCAGTCCGAGTAGCCAGTAGGCGGCCTGACGGGCTCTTCCTCTCACCTGATTGGCTGAGTGTCCTGCCGTCGCCCCGCTAAATCCGCCGGCCATTGGCGGACAGCACAGTTTTGAAAATCGTAGTTTTCGCCCGCGCAGCGCCGCCCCGCCGCTTCCCCGACCCGTGCGCCGGAGGCCGGGGGTCTCTGCTGGCGAGGCGGCTGGACTGGGCTCTGAGCAGCCCTAGGGAGACGCGGCGCAGTCGAGTGAGTACCCGCGGGAGCAGGAGGGCGCGGAGTGGGGGGTCTCTGGCGGTTGGGGACCCTTCCCGCCCTTCCCGGGAGACCCCCGGCTCGGGGGTGGGCTGGGGGCGTGACTCTCGGCGCGTCCGGGGTGGACAGGTCTTCTCGCCCGGGGACCTGGAGTGAGTGCCCACCCCCATCCCGGGGGCACCGGCTCCCGAGCTAGCCGCCTGCCTTCCCCCCTCGGGTGCCCGGCGTCTGGGGAGTAGCTGGGGGGCCCTGGGCGCTCCCGGAGGGGGGGTCTCCGGGCGACCTTTGCCCTCCCTAGTGAGCTGGGAGGACTGGTGTCCCCTCCCCAGGAGACAGTTCCAGAAGGGGGGGGGCGCAAGCGACGTTGGCATCGTGAAGGTAGCTGTGCCCCCCGCCCCCTCACTAGGTTGGAAACCAGCCAGAGGTTTGGGAAGGGGTGACAGACAGCCCCCCAAGCTTTGCTAAGAAGGAAAGTGATGCAAGGAAACTGCATGGCCACTGAGCTTCAAGGAGTTTGGGGGGGAGCTGCAAACAACCTGGGGCCCCTCCAGGCGGGGGTCTTTCTGGGGGCCTGAAGCTCCTCATCCGCCCCCCCCCCCCAGTCTGGGTGGCAGAGGCCCCGCCTGGCACAGGGACTGTTGCCCCTTGTTCACCCGTCGAGGTTGTCATCACCCTTGCTTTGGGGTGCACTGCTATTCTGTTCTTTTTTTTTTCCTTGCAGCTGGGTGGGAGTGGGGGGGGGTCTGTCATAATCCCAGGAGACACTGTTGCTGAAGTCGTGGGACCTGCCACCCCCCTTCCCACTGTGACTTTTCCCTTCCCCGTGGGCGACTCATGCCCCTGTCGCCGTGTCCTGCCCACCCGGACCCTGCCAGGCCGGTGGGTGGACGCCAGGTGCCGTTTCCCTCCCTGAACACCTCCACCGGCATCTTCTAAACTGTCTTTTCCGGAGGCTGACTCCCGGCCCAGCCCCCGGCTCTCAGGGTCTGAGGCTCTAGCAGCGGCCTCCTTGTTCCAGCCAGTGCGGGACCCCTGGTCTTGGAGATTTGTGGTTAAGAGCAGGATTTCAGTCCAGCCTCCGCCCCTGTCACAGGCGGGTGTGACTTCACTTCACCTTCCTGTAGTGTCCTCTGCAACCCTGGAGGTTGTGGTGAGAATTGAATGGCTGCACCACCCGAGGGTGGAGGAGGACTCGGTAGCCCCGAGTAGGCACTGCCATCGGCCCTATCGGAGGCGTGGAGCGGGGCTAGGAGGCCCACTTCCTGCACCCTGAGAAGAGCGGTAACGGAGGCTGATGGCGCCTCTAGTGCTGGGTTGGGCGAGGGAGAGGAACAGGACAGGGATGATCCCCCCTCGTGCTTCTGGGGAAGGTGTTGTGCGCCGGGCTTGTGCACCTGGAGCTGGGGTTGATGCTTTTGCTGCTGTTGTTGGGAACCTCACTTTTGACACGTGTGTCCTTCTTAACCAGGGTCACTTCTGGTCTGTCTACGGTAACGCCTTTTTAATAGCCAACCTGAGAGACCTAACAGGCAAACTTACCCCAACATGTCATTTTAAACCAGTACTTAATAAAAAAAAAAAAAGTTGTTGTTTTCTGCAGCTTTTATGCAAACTTCTGGCTGCCTTGAGCACTGTTCTCCTTCCTGGCTTCAAATAGGGGATCATACACTTCACCAGGATCAAGGTCTTGGGCAGAGGTGCTTACGGGACACAGAAAGAAGTGCTTGCCCCTTGAAGACGCAGTTAATCGAGAATTAAGAGCTGGTGTGGGAAGATCCGTCTTTAGCCAAGGTGTTGGCAAAACCCCGAGAAGTTGGCAGACACAACTGTCTGGGAAAGTCATGTTCACACCCCAGGCAGTGAGTGAGCAGGACTTGCAAGGCTGAGGAGTAGGGGTTGGGGAAAGGCTGCAGGTGCACACCCGGCTTTCTCAAGAAGCCTCCACAAATTCTCTAGACAAGACCCTGGGAGAAGGAGTCGTTTTTCATGTGTAGGAGCTGACACACGAATATAGGATTGGTTTGATCTTCAACAAGTCTCTTAGCTTTCTCAAGGCATGGCATTCTGTTAGATTTGCCGGGAGAAAAATGGAGCTTGTTATGCTCACCAGCAGTGCCTGTGACCACTTGCTGCAGGCCTGTCTGTGCCAAGGCTGCTGTGACCCTACCTGCTTGGCCTGGCCCTGCCCCGGTTAGTGCCACCCTCGGCATCCTGGGAGCAGCGGCTCTGGACTAGTGTGGCGTGCCCCGGCCTGTGCAGGCTGAGCTCACTTGGTGTATTTGAGGGGAGAGAGGAAACTTGACTGCAGGGTGATCATACCAGGCACTGTGCCAGCCCCTGGGCTGTCAACTGAGTGGGACAAGGCCTTGCCCCCAGGGAGCAAATACTCAGTGGGCAGAGAGAGGTAGGAAGCAGACTCACCCAGCTGCCCAGGTATGATCACCATTCAGAGACTTGACATCAGTGGGTGCGATCTTGGCTGGTGGGGAGATTCTCCCTGAGAACTGAGGTCCTGGTGATGGACTGTAAACTCTTGTTCTTGCTCATGTGGACAGTGCGCTGCTTGGCCGTGAGCGTCACCCAGGTTCGAGCCAGGTCCCCACCTCATTGAAGGAAGAAGCAGTGCTGTGGCTTCTCTCTCTGCCTTTTTATCTCTCTGTTTGTATCTGAAAAAAAGCCCAGAGTAAGGAAGCCCTGAAGATGACAAAAATACACACACACACACACACAATCACTTGTAAGGACTCTGGACACTAGAATTGACTGGGAAATGTGGCCTTCCAGGGACAGTCTATCTTGGGGAAGGGGGACGTTGGCAGAGCGTGAGTTGAAGGCCCCTTCTTTTTACAAAAGTGGGGCCAGAGGATGGCCCCTGGAGTTCTTCTTCTCTGGGAGGTGGGGTGCTAGGTGACGATGGTGATTGGGGGGTGCTGCAGCCTGGCAGGCCCTCCAGGGGTCCTCAGCCCTGGGTGTCTGAGCCTCTTGTTTCAGCAGGCAGCCACCATGGGGTCAGCCGCGGGGCCCATCCACCTGCTGGAGCTGTGTGACCAGAAGCTCCTGGAGTTTGTCTGCAACGTGGAGAACAAGGACTTGGTGTGGCTGGAGGAGATCCAGGAGGAGGCCGAGCGCATGTTCACCACGTGAGGACGGGAGGACTCGGTCCTGTGCCCAGCTAGCCAGCAGGACAGACACATGGTCGGGTTTACACACGGTCGGGTTCCTGCCATAGCAGCCCCGCCTAGAATCTGAGGGGAGGGGGTGTGGGTTAGGCCTTGGGGTGGTGTGGTCTGCCCCCCTACTTTGACCCTGGGACAAAGCCCCAGTGCCTGGAAGGTCAGGTGTGTGGCCAGGGAAACTCGCTCTGTTGCTGCCAGGGCACCAGGCTGGGCGGGTGGGGGCTGGAGGGGCTTGTGGTTACCAGATAGCAGCGTCGAACACCACCCTCCCGGTGCCACGCAGGGAATTCAGCAAAGAGCCTGAGCTGATGCCCAAAACCCCCTCACAGAAGAACCGCCGGAAGAAGAGGCGGGTTTCTCATGCCCAGGATGAAAACAGGGACCCTGCCCGGAAAAGGTAGGCAGGCGAGATGGGGCAGGTGCTGCCTCCAGCTTGGGGGCAGGTGGGGGCTCAGCAGGGCAGGTGTGTCTGCTGGGTCTGGAAGGCCCCCCACGGAGTTGGAGCCTGGCCGTAGAGCAGGAGTGGTGGCCGCCTAGGTGGGGCACCAGGGCAGTGAGTCAGCAGGGTCCCGAGCTGGTGGGGGTGGAGGAAGGGAGGTGGGGGTTGGATCTGGGCCTCGGAGGGCAGGAAGGCTTACCGCAGTTGGGAGAAGAGAGACAGTCTGGTATTCTCTTGGACAAGAGCCCCCTAGGAGGTTGCAGAGCTGGGGGTCTGGTCCTCAGAGCATGGAGACCTGGTCCTGGGCACGTATCCAGTTGCACCCACAGGTGTCTGTCTGTCCTGGGGCTGGGGTCCCAGTCTCGGTTTCCTCTTCTGCAAAGACCCCTAGTTGGCACAGAGCCTGGCACCGAGCTGTGATCTCGGTGGGCAGGAGGCTTTGTCACTGACCCTTCCTTAAGCTCTGCAGCGGCTCTGCCCATTCACAGGGATGGAAGCGACAGAGGCCTGCTGCCTCTGCTGGGCTGGCTGCGTGTGTCCCGGGGTGGCCGGCTGTATTTTAGGGTCCCCTGCCTGGGCTCAGGTCCCCGCCGTCTCCTCCTGCAGGTTGTCGCGTAGGAAGACGCGGAGCAGCCGGCTGAGCGCCCGGCGCCTGCGCAGTAGGGACAAGACGGACAAGCTGTCGCTGGCCGCGAGCGAAGAGGGCGCAGCCCCTCGGCGGGTGACCCGGGCCGCTGCAGCAGCAGCAGCAGCAGCAGCCGCCGCAGCTTCCATGCTGGCCGCGCCCCCGTCCACCGCTAAGGCCTGCACCCTGCCCCCCCAGTGCCCGCTGGTGCCCCGGGTGGAGGTGGGCATTGCCGAGCGGAACAGCGCCGAGCAGCGGCTCAGCCAGCTCCGGGCCTCCAGGGGCATGTTGCCGGCCCCCCACCACGCCACGCCCGTTTCCTCGGACGACGAGACCACGCCTAGGAAGCCCGAGGCCACACCCAGCACCCCGATGTCCACTCCACGGGAGCCCAAGGGCCGCTCGGCCTCCAAGCTGAGGATCGCGCGGGCCTCCCGGGGCCCGCAGGACTCGTCGGGCTCCCCATCCTCCCCATGGTGCGGCCGCGTGCTGGCCCCCATCCAGCCCGACAGCCTCTCTGAGCCCGCGGGCGCCCCCCAGCGGAGGTCTGTGCGCCGCAGCCTGCTGGGCCCATCCTCCCCCGGCCCCCAGCCCCACTCGCTGGCTCAGAAGTACTCCCTGGTGAGCAAGGCCGAGGCCAGGCTGCGCAGCTCCAGCAGGATCTCCAGGAAGCCTGGCCAGGAGCAGGAGCCTTCCGCCCGCATCATCTGTGAGTCTGGGCGCCGGGAACCAGGCTCAGCCAGTGGAGCCCCTGGTGGGACTGCTCCGAGCTGAGGGGCTCCTGTGACCTACAGTCACTAACAGCAGTGCTGTGTGGGGACCCGCATTGCTA
The DNA here is from genome assembly GCF_950295315.1 of Erinaceus europaeus. NCBI lineage: Eukaryota > Metazoa > Chordata > Mammalia > Eulipotyphla > Erinaceidae > Erinaceus > Erinaceus europaeus. The sequence continues at coordinate 11,090,262 of NC_080178.1, forward strand.
GGTGGCTTCTGCGAAGCCTGTGGAGGAACACTCGGGCCATAGTCAGGTGCCACTGCAGGGCTCCCTGATTTCCCCAGAGGTTGAACACTGACAGCACCCACCTTGAAGATGGGCAGGGAAATCCATCTCACCACAGGGCTGGGCTGCAGCTGGGGCCTTCTCAGCAAAACATGAGTGCCAGCAATGCCTGCCTGGAGGCCGAGGGGCCTCCTCTGGGCACTGTGGCAGTGTGGGAGGGTTCTGAATTTGGGACCTCCTGGAAGCAACTCTTGGTGGGACAACTTGAGTGCAGCTTGTTAACTCCAGAGAGAAGGGAGACTTCCCACAGGGGACTGAGAAGCAGCCAGGGGTGTCGGGTGCAGGAGTGGGGGCTCTGTCAGGGCTCCCCCAGGCGGAGGCTGAGCCCCTCTGGCACCCAGCTCCGAGGCTGATGGCATCTTGGCTCCCTGTGCTTTTCCCACAGGTCACAGTTACCTGGAGAGGCTTCTGAATGTGGAGGTGCCCCCACAAGTCAGGTGAGTCCAGTCCGAAGGCTGGGGGCAGGGTGGGAGACTTCCCCGGAGTGGCCGCACCCCCTGTGCTTGAGCCTTCCCTCCCTGTGGGCTGACTCGGGGCCACCCACTGTGCAGCCCTGCCCCCGCGCCCCCTGCCCCATCCAGCTAGTGGCAGGGGTACCAGGTCTTTCTGAGTCGCCTGTCAGCGTCATCAGCCTGGGTCTGTACATTGTTAGACCCAAAGGCCCCTGACGAGAATGTGCAGTTGTGAGCTCCAAGTTCAGGGTAGGGTGGGGGCCAGGGAGCTGCCCAGCACTGCCTCAAGCCATCATGCCTTTTTCCAGAGGCTATGTATGTCCTGTCTCCACTGAAAATGAGCCACCCACCACCCCTCCCTCCAAGGTCCTAGTGGGGTGGGGGAACAGGGCAGTGGCTTGGCTGACCCCAAGTTTAATGGAGAGCAGCCTAACTAACATGGCTCGTCCCAGATCGGGAGGCTGGGCCAGGAAAGGGCTTGGGGCCCCCAGATGAGGCAGACCCGGAGCTGCTGTCCTCCGTCTGTCCAAGCTGTCTAGACCACCATCCTACCTGGGCTGTGAGCTGTGGGCTAAGCCAGAGCCTCTGTGGGGCTCCTACTGGGTCTCTGCCCCAGGACTTAAAGGGGGGACTCCTTGGGGTGGGGTGAGGGGCCTGGGCTGGCCATATGGGTACCTCAGTGCCTCTTGCTCTGCTTTCAGCCTCGAGAAGGAGGCTGGCAAAAAGGCCAGTGAGGAGGAGGCCATCAAGGAGGAGGCCGAGCCCATGGAGGCAGCTGAGCTGGAGGTGAGGTGTGCAGGCTGGGCGGGGAGCTCAGTGCTTTGTGCTGCAGACCTGCAAAGCCCTGTCTCCCTCAGGTCCCCAAGATTGACGGGATCACCTTGCTGCCCCAGAGTGCCACCAAGATGGCTGTCAGCACACCCAGCCCCAGGTCTGTGGACGGTGACCAGGAGATGCCATCCAGAGGGCAGCCAGGTGTGTGTCCTCAACTGCCGCACGGGCACAGGCCTCTGCCCGCCATCTCTCCCAGGGCTGAGGGATGAGGAGGCCTCTTTCCTGGGACGGTGAACAGAGGCTGAGGGACCCCACGGGAGCTCAGGACTCTGCAGAGTGCAGCTTTCGTGGCTGCCGGGGCCGTGTGGTGATGGGGCCATGAGCAGTAAACCCTGAGATCTATCTTCTCCCGTCCCGGTGCCCCCTGCTGCAATATCAGGGAGGAGGGGTTTCCAGGGCCGTCACAGCCCATGAGAACATGTGGCTTCCTTACACGCTTGCTCTCGAAACCACACAGAGCTGCAGGTGGTAGACATGGTCGGTTCTACCCACTGGGACAGTCCTGCTGCTCTCATATGAGCTGGGGCTTGGGGTGCAGGCTGGTAGAGCCCCCAGGCACTGGGCATCCACTTGTGTGTCCAGATCATTCCGGGCTCACACCAGTGTCTCCTCCACCTGCCGCCTCATGGTCTGCCAGGACCAGAATCTTGTTCCCTGCCGGGTCCGCAGCCGTGGCCTCCCCGTCCCCACTGCCACCCCCTGTGATGCCCCTGGCTTCACAGAAACCACTGTCTTTACAGAGGCCAACCCTGAGCAAGCAGATGGCCCCAAGGAGCCACCACACAGTGCCAGGTTTGCATCCAAGGAGGGGCTTGGTCAGGGGTCACAAGCCTTGAGTCCCGGGAGTGAGGGTTGTTTCTGGAGGCATCTCTTGAATTGCCTCTTGAACTTGACCTAAAGGAAGAGGTGGAGGATCTGGGTGGTGGTGCACCTGGTTGAGCACGTACATTACAGTGCTCAAGGATGCCAGTTCAAGCCCCCTGTCCCCACCTGCAGGGGGAAGCTTCACAAGTGGTAGAGCAGGGCTGCAGGCGCCTCTCTGTCTCTATCTCTTATCCCTCCCCCTCTTTTCCTCCCTCATGGTTATTGCTGTGTCTCGATGCCAGCAGAATCCATCACTCCTGGTGGCCATTTTTTCCCCATTTTATTGGATAGGGCAGAGAGAAATTGTGAGGGAAGGGGAGATAAGAGAAGGAGAGAGGAAGACAGACACCCACAAACCTGTTTTACCATTTGTGAAGCATTCCTCTACAGGTGGAGAGCGGGGGCTTGAACCCGGGTCCTCGCACATACTGTGTGTGCTTAACCCCAAGTGCCACTACCCGCCCTCTCCCCCTCCTTTCAGTTTCTTTTTGTCTCTATTCAAATACCTAAATAAGAGGGATGGGCGGTAGCACACATGCGCGGGCTCAAAGTGCAAGGACCAGCATAAGGATCCCGCTTTGAGCCCCCGGCTCCCCACCTGCAGGGGAGTCACTTCACAAGCAGTGAAGCAGGTCTGCAGGTGTCTGTCTTTCTCGCCCCCTCTTTGTCTCCCCCTCCTCTCCATTTCTCTCTGTCCTATTCAACAACAACAACAGCTATAACAATAACAACAGCAAGGGCAACAAAATGGGAAAAATGGCTTCCAGAAGCAGTAGATTGATAGTGCTGGCACCAAGCCCCAGTAATAACCCTGGAGGCAAAAAAAAAAAAAAAAAAATCCTTAAATAAAATAAAACTCAAAAAAAGAGAAGGTAGCTGCCCAGCCTGACTTGTGGGGGTCGGGGGTTGACTAAAACATGGAGCTGGGGGCTTCCTTTCCTCAGAGAAGCCTGTGTCCTCGGGCAGGGAAGACCTCCCCCACTGCAGAGCTTTGCAGTCTGGGGGCAGGGCACCCGTGGGCCGGCCCTCATCTTGTGCAGTGGGCTGAGCGTTAATGGGGTGGGTGGGGTGGGGTCAGCCTCTGACGCTGTCCCCTCCCGGCAGGAGGAAGCGCAGCTACAAGTGGGCAGTGTGTGAGCCAGACGAGGACGAGGACCTGCCGCCGCCCCAGGGCAGGAGCCCTTCCCCGCCCTGCCCCTCCAGCAAGGTGAGGGGGCCCTTCCCCACCTCCCTCAGCATCCCACCTCCTTCCTGCCCCGTGTGGGGCCTGACCGGGCCTCCCCACAGGTGGTGCGGCCTCTCCGCACCTTCCTGCACACGGTGCAGAGGAACCAGATGCTCATGACCCCGACCTCGACCTCCCGCAGCAGCATCATGAAGTCTTTCATCAAGCGCAACACTCCCGTGGCCGTGAACCCCAAGGTGAGGCGGCCCCAGGCCCCCCTGGCCTCTGGGAGCGATGTGGGTCTGACTGAATCGGCCTGGCGTTGGGCACGAGGGCCTGGGCAGCTGGGGAATGTCCTGAACCCTAGGGCTCTGCACTGTGGCCAGGGGGCTCGGCTGGCTCCGTGTCTTCCCGTGCAGCCGTCCCCACCCTGCGGGGCCCAGCAGTGGGCGCGCGGACTGGGTGGCCTGTGGCGGTGGCCGGCAGGAGGCCCCAGTCCCAGGCTGACTCCTAGTGCACCCCGGCCCGGCACTAACGCTGGCTCTCCTCTCTCCTCTCCCCACAGTGCAGCTTTGTTGTAAGTAAAGCCTTTCCCTGCCTAACTTAGCTCCACCTAGCGCCTAGCACCCACTCACCTGCCATAGCTCTGCCCCTCTAGTGCTGTCGCCACCTGTAGTGTCGCACTAACCTCGTAAGTTTGGGGGGTGGGCTTGTCCACCCTTGTGCCCCTGCCTCCTGACTCCTTCTTGCCTTGGAGCCTCCCCAGGCAGGAGGGAAGCAAGGAGTGGGATGGGGTGGCCTGTGCCAGCTCCAGCCGCAGTGTTGTCTGCAGACACCCAGCCCCAGGCTCCCCCTCAGGATCTGGGGCCGAGAAGAGAACGGAGGACTCAGCTCTGAGTCCCAGAACGATAGAGAGGAGCCAGGTCACAGACCTGGGCCTGGGCCTCCAGGGGCCGAGACCCTGACTAAAAGCTGGGACAGGAGGCCCCAGGAGATGTTCTCTTCTCAGCCACCTCAGAGCTGAGCTGGACCCTGGGCTGTGGGTCTTGAAGGACTTCCAGTGTGTGTGTGTGTGTGTGTGTGTGTGTGTGTGTGTGTGTGTGTGTGTGTGTGTGGTGTGTGTGTGTGTTCCCTGCAGTGAGACAAGTGGCCTTGGACTCGCCTCCTCTGTGAGGAGAGACAGCTCCTTCCTTGCCTTCTTTCCTCTGTTCCCTTCCCTTTTGCTGGGTCCTGAGAGGTAGCTCACCCAGGAGGGCGTGTGTCTGTCCATGTGCACGGCCCTGGTCCAAACCCAGCACCATAGGAGACATGCCCTGGTGCTGGGGAAAGTTCTAGTGCTGTGGTGCCTTTTTTTTTTTTTTTTTTTTTTTTAGATAGAGACAGCCAGAGGAAGGGGGAGATAGAGAGGGAGAGACAGAGAGACACCTGCAGCCCTGCTTCACCACTCATGAAGCTTTCCCCCTGCAGGTGGGGACCGGGGGCTTGAACCAGGATCCTTGCGCACTGTAACGTGTGCGCTCAGCCAGGTGCGCCACCACCCGGCCCCTCCTTCTCTGTCTCTTTATCTGAAAAAGGGGCCAAGAAGTGAGATTATAAGGCCCAGGCTTTGAGAAACAAAAGATTCAGAAGGAAAACCTGTTTCATAGGCAAGGGAGATAGTATAATGGTTATGCAAAGAGACTCATGCCTGAGGCTCCAGAGTCCCACCGGGTTCAATCCCCTGCACCACCATAAGCCAGAGAGGAGCAGTGCTCTGTTTAAAAAAATAACAAACAAAAAACCTGTTTAACTGAGCCCCACTGAAGAGAGGAGTCTGCATGACTCTTGGAGCAGGAAGAGAGGATGGTGGTAGGAACTGGGGGGGGGGGGGGCACATGGCCTTTGCTTCTGAGGTGCTTTCCCTCCCAGGCCGGCAGCAGGGAGCAGGGGACGAGGGTTTGTCTTCAGCCCCTGTGTCTTCAGGTGTTGTTTTCAGCATCGAAGCCTTTCTGCTGTCCGGCAGGGCGAAGACACTGGCAGTGACGGGCCTGTGGTGTGTGTTCCCTGAGGCTCTGCCGCTTCTTCTCCCGTCTTCTGCCCCGTCTCCCCCATTCAGCTGGAGAAGCAAAGACGATTTAGCTTCTTGTTTCCTGACTTCTCTCTTCTCTGTGCTCTTCACCTGCTGAGGTTTTGAATCTGTTGTCTGAGAGAGTGAACCAGCCCCATGGCAACGCTCTTGTCTTCCAGTCTGAATCTGCTGTTACCCATGAAGGCTCGCAAAATTTCCCATTGGTTCCTTAGATCTTTAGAACTTGCTGGGTTTGTCTTTCCTTCCTATTGTCTCAGGTATGTTTATGATTACTTGTTGAAGCATTTTATTATTATTTTCCTATGATAGATAGCAGCAGCACACTAGTCAGCTCTGGCTAATGCAGGCGCTGGGTGTTGAACCTGGGACCCTAGACCCTGAGACATGAGAGCCCTTTGCGTAACCTTTGTGCTGTCTCCCTAGTCCTCTCCCTGGAGCATTTCTGTGCAGGTCCTTTAAAGTTTTTGGCAGAAACTGGTGAGTGCTGAAGCTATTTTTTTCTCCTGAAGGTGTGTAAGGATAGTGGACACACTGCGTGTTGTTGGGAAGACTACCCAAGGGCCAGAGGGAGAGAAAACAGACCCGGAGTTTGCCCCTTTCAGAGACTTTGGGGGCCCTAATTTGAGCAAGGGGGCAGAGGTACCCTGATCTCGACACTGGTGTCTGTTGACTTTTTCCCTGGCGGCCCTTGTGCCAAGTGATGCTCTGGTCCTCTGTATCCAGTGTCTCTCTCTCTCCCTTTCTTTCTTAGCCTGGCTTATGGTGGTATGGAGGATTGAACCTGGGACTTTGGAGCCTCAGGCATGAAAGTCTTTGTGGATCACCACTATGCTCTCTCTCCCACCCTGGTTCTCTATCCAAATACCTAAGTCTTTTTAAAGTAAATTATTTTCAAGGGGCTGGGTAGTGGCACACCTGGCCGAGCAGACATGCTACAGTGCTCAAGAACTTGGGTTCAAGTCTCTGGTCCCCACCTGCAGGGGGAAAGCTTCATAAGTGGTGAAGCAGGGCTGCAGGCGTCTCTCTCTCCCTTTCAGTCTCTCCCTTCCTCTTAATTTCTGACTGTGTCTATCCAGTAAGTAAAGGTAAATTTATTTATTTTTAAATCTTTATCGTGCAGTAGTTGGTATCAGTATTGGTGTGTGTGTGTGTGTGTGCGCGTGTGCGTGCGTGCCCGCCCGCCCGCCAAAGTGTGATCCACACATTGCCAGGCATGGCTGGGATACACGCTTGTGTGTCGCTGGCCCTTGCTGTCCTTCCCCACCTTGTTGTCCGTTTTCTTTCCCTCCCGTTGCTGGCAGCGCGCACCTCCCGCCTGGACCCCGGCCTTGCCGACTTAGCAGGGCTTTGGTGGGGATCCAGGCCTGTTTGGGGCGGCTCTGGCTCACAGGAGCGGGTCGATACCCCCCCACCCCCCCCGTAGTCTCGTGCTTGGGGCCAGTGCCAGCACAGCCCCGGCCGGCTGGGCTCACCAGCCCCGCTCACCCCCAGGAGAAGGAGCGGCAGCGTCTGGAGAACCTGCAGCGCAAGGAGGAGGCAGAGCAGCTGCGGCGGCAGAAGATGGAGGAGGACAAGCGGCGGCGGCTGGAGGAAGTGAAGCTGTAAGTGACCCGTCGCCCCCCCTCCCCTCCCCTCCGGCTGGGCTCCCCGTGACCCCTGGCCCCTGCACCCCCTGCAGGAAGCGGGAGGAGCGCCTCCGTAAGGTGCTGCAGGCGCGGGAGCGCGCGGAGCAGATCAAGGAGGAGAAGAACAAGCAGATCAAGCAGAAGTTTGCTCAGCTCGACGAGAAGACCGAGAAGGTGCGGCCTGGTGGGGCTCGGCTCCCAGGGGCTCACTGAACCCTCGGGGAGGGGGAGGGTGCAGGCTGGAGCCAGGAGCTCCGCTGCTCACGGTGAGTGGACCCCGCAGGTCAAGGAGGAGCGACTGGCGGAGGAGAAGGCCAAGAAGAAGGTGGCGGCCAAGAAGATGGAGGAGGCGGAGGCCCGCCGGAAGCAGGAGGAGGAGGCACGGAGGCTCAGGTGGCTGCAGCAGGTGCGTGGGGTGCAGGCGGGTCAGGCTGTCGGCTTGGGGCTACTGGGCAGCTAGCACCCCAGGAGCCTCAGGTACTGTCCAGTGGGTCTTGCTGTACCTGCTAGAGCGTCTGTGTTGTCCTCAAGGACCCAGGTTCAAGCCCCTGCTCCCCACCTGCAGGGGCAAGCTTTATGAGTGGGGAAGCAGTGCTGCAGGTATCTCCCTCTATCTCCCCTCCCCTCTCAGTTTGTTCCTGTCTCTATCAAAGGGAAAAAATGGCCAAGAGTGGTGGATTTATTGTGTAGACACTGAACACCAGTGATAACCCTCCTGGCAATTTAAAAGGGGAGGGGGCAACTTCATGGTCAAGTACATGGAGCCAGACTCCCAATCTCAGTATATATATATATATATATATATATATATATATATATATTACTATAATTTATATTATATTTACCAGAGCACCGCTCAGCTCTAGCTACTGGCATTACCTGGGATCAAACATGCCTCCACTCAAATCAGACATGGTGTGCGGGGCGCCATCACCGGACTGGCTCCCCACCCCCTCAGCCCCTGATCAGCGGTGTGACCTGGGCAGGACGCTTAACCCCTCTGCGCTCTGGTTCCTTCACTAGGAGTGGCATCTGCTCAGTAGGGTTGTAAAGATGACTTTTTTTTGTCGCTAGGGCTTGTGTTCCTGAAGATGAGGTTCAGTCTGTTCTTAGGGGGTAGAATAGACTATCAACTATCAATATATTATTTGCTGCACGTCAGATACTGTCTAAGGTTTTTTTTGATGTGTAAACGGCCTTGTACAAACACAGTTCCTCCCAAGTTTTTTTGTTTTTTTTTTTCTCAAACTAGAGCACTGCTCATGGTTTATGGTGGTGCCAGGCATTGAAACCTGGGACCTAGGAGCTTCAGGCATGAAAGTCACTTGCAGAACTGCTGTGCTGTTTCCCCTGCCCTCCAAGTGTGTCTTGTGACTAGACTCGGCCAGGGGTGTGGGTAGTACAGCCCCAGCTTCTTGTTTGGTGGGCGAGGATCCTGCGGTCCTGGGGCTTTAGTGACTCATCCAGCCCCAGGATGGACCAAGCTGTGCCTCGTGCTCGGGCTGCCCTGGTGACTGTCCTGTGCAGCCTGGACCCCCTGCGCATTCTCCGGGGGTGGGGGGGGTTCCTCCTTCCTCTGGCTTGGAGGTGCTGACCGCCTCTCTGCTCTCAGGAGGAGGAGCGGCGACAGCAAGAGCTTCTGCAGAAGAAGAAGAAGGAGGAGGAGCAGGAGCGGTTGCGCAAGGCGGCCGAGGCCAAGAAGCTGGCCGAGCAGCGTGAGCAGGAGCGGCTGCTGGCGGAGCAGCGAGAGCAGGAGCGCAGGCGGGAGCTGGAGCGCAGGCGCGAGCAGGAGCGGCTGCAGGCAGAGAGGTGAGGGCGGCGCGTGTGGGCGGGTCTGTGCGCGGGCTGGGGAGCCGCTCCCGCGCATCTGGCGTTTGCACCTTAACCCAGAGCAGAGCCCGGTGGGGCTGAGACGGTCCTGGGCTTGAGTGCCCAGTTACCCACGGCGTTCCACCTCCCAGCCCTTAGTGCAGCTCCATGGATGGTGCAATGGTGATTTGGTTGGTGACTCTCCTCTCTCTTTCTCTCTGTCTCTTTCTCTCATCATTCTGAGCAAAAAGAAAAAAACCCCAAGCTGTTCAGTTGGAATCATGCCTATACCATGCGCTCAGTTTATTCCCTGGGACTAAAGTGAAAAGAAGAAAAGAAAGGGGGTGGGCGGTGATGCACTCTGTAGAATGCACGTGCTGCCATGTGCAAGGACCCGGGTTCAAGCCCTGGTCCCCACCTGCAGAGGGGAAGCTTCACTAGTGGTGAAGCAGGGCTGCAAGTGTCTCTCTCTTTCTCCCTTTCCTGTATCCTAAATAAATAAATAGTAAAAAATAAGCATTAGGGGGCCGGGCAGTAGCATAGCGGGTTAAGCGCACATGGCGCAAAGCACAAGGACCAGCACAAGGATCCTGGTTTGAGCCCCCGGCTTCCCACCTGCAGGGGAGTCGCTTCATAGGAGGTGAAGCAGGTCTGCAGGTGTCTGTCTTTCTCTCCCCTTCTCTGTCTTCCCGTCCTCTCTTGATTTCTCTCTGTCCTATCCAGTAACAACAACAGCAATAACAACAACAATAATAACAATAAACTACAAGGGCAACAAAAGGGGAAAAAATAGCCTCCAGGAGCAGTGGGTTCTTAGTGCAGGCACCGAGCCCCAGCAGTAACCCTGGAGGCAACAATAAATTTAAAAAATAAACATTAAAAATGCATTTGAAGGCGGGGGGAGGAATTCTGGGGGTGGAGGAGCTCGCTCACCTGGGAGGGTGCCTGCACTGCCGTACTTGCACCCCTGCTTCAAGCCTGCCCTGACTGCCCTCGGGGCAGCTTCACGTTGGCTGTCTTTCCCTGTCCCACTGTCTGGAGAAGTCACCTGAGTGTAAACAGGCCCTGCAGACAGGGCCGGCTGGCCCAGCTCCCTCCCTCACACCCCTGCTCACATCAGGGTCGCAAGGACATCCTGGTCCTATGTGCAGAGTCTGAAATAGACATCTGGGAGGGGACGGCGGGGGGGGGGGGGAGGGGGGAGTGAGCAGGTGCCAGTTTTGGTGAGCTGGGCAATGCCAGTGCTTTGCGGGTGGTGGTTATAAGGGCTGGCAGCTTTGGTGCTTTCTGAGCCACTCACCCCGCACACATTCGTGTCTTCCTCCGCTCTCAAAGTCCCGGTGCCGTACTTTTTGCAGTCCCACTCCCCTGAGGGGTGCAGGGTCCAGGCGGCTGGGCGACCTGGCCACATCACCGGCTAGTAGTTGAGGTGGCTCCCAGCTGGGAGCAGGTGTCTCCCCTGCTGGCCAGGACATTCCCTGGCGACTGTGATGCCCCAGTGCTCGTGACACTGGAGGATGCAGGCAAGGACCCGTCAGCTCAGCGGACGAGACAGATGCAGAGGTCTCAGTCTCGTGGGAAAGGGGCATCGGTTGGGACGCCAGAGCTCCAGCTCGCACACTCCCATCCTTTGGGGCCCGGGCTGCAGGCCCTCAGCTGGTAGCCCGTCCCACACCACGGCTCCAGGCAGCGAGGGCACAGGGCTTAGTCCCTGCGCTGAGTGTCACCCTCGGTCCCCAGGGAGCAGCAGGAAAGGGAGAAGGCTCTGCGGCTGCAGAGGGAGCGTCTGCAGAGGGAGCTGGAAGAGAAGAAGAAGAAGGTAGGGCCGGGCGGGGCTCCTGCAGGGGCTGCACTGAGCATGGGGCTGGGGAGACGGGGAGAGGAGAGCACACCCCTGACTCCTGGCCTTTGCCTGGGGCCCAGGAAGAGCAGCAGCGCCTGGCTGAGCAGAGGCTGCAGGAGGAGCAGGAGAGGAAGGCCAAGGAGGCTGACACGGCCAGCAAGACCTTGAACTTGACCGTGAATGTAGAGGTGAGCCCCCTCCCCTCCCCTCCAGCTCCGATCACCCTGGGGGGTGGGGCATGGACAGCGAGGATGCACTGGAAAGGTAGCTCACTGGGTGAGGCGCCTGCCTTGCCATGCTCCTGGCTCAGGTACCACATGGGAGGTGCTGTGACACCGGAGGAAGCTCCTATGTTGTGGTCGGTCTCTCTCTCTCTCTCTCTCTGTGTCTCTCTGTTTCTGAATGAAAAATCCACCCAGAGTGATGGGAATCACTTGTACTGAACATACACTCACAAGGGTTGTGCCCGCGTTCCTCTGACCAGCTCCCGTAGGTGAGCCTTACAGCCATTCCCAGCTCAGCGCGGAGGTTTTTACTAACAGAATGTGGCGCAAGGCAGGGTTTTGAAGACACAGTGTTCCGCAACAGATGGTCGGCTTACAGGGAGGGCACGGGGCACCCAGTGACGGGACCCAAACACATACTTGCTCTGTTCTAGAGCAAGCGTGCCCTGAGCTAACCATATGTAAAGACCTGGGTTCAAGCCTCTGGCCCCCACCTGCAGTGGGGGGGCTTTCTGAGCGGTGAAGCAGGTTTCTCCCCCCCCTTTCCCTTTCAATTTCTGTCTAGCCAGTTAATCAATAAGAAAACAAAAGTGAGAGGCCAGACAGTGGTGCACTGGCTTGAGTTCATATGCTACAGTGTGCAGGGACCCCAGTCCTTGTCTGCAGGGGGGATCTCCATGAGTGGCAGAGCAGTGCTGCAGGTCTTTGTCTCTCCCCTTCCTTCTTGATTTCTCTCTCTATCCTGTAAATAAGTAAATAAAAAAAAAAAAAGGTGGGAGCAGGTGGAGGTACACCTGGTTGAGCGCCCTTAGTACAGTGCGAAAGAACCAGGCTTCAAGTCCCCCAGCCCCCACCTGCAGTGGGTAAACTTCATAAGCAGTGAGGCAGTGTTGCAGGTGTGTCTCTCCCTCGATATTTTCCCCTCTTCTCAACTTCTGTCTGTCTCTATCCAAAATAAGACAAATTTAAGAAAAAGAATGTATACTGTGTACTTGGACATTAATCTCCGAAAGCCGCCTCCAGCCCCTCACCCTGGGCAGCAGCCAGTGCCCCGGCGGGCGGGCGGAGGCTGACACCCTTCTCCTCCAGTCCCCAGCCTGTACCTCGTATCAGATGACACCTCGAGGGTACAAGAACCCCCCCAAGATCAACCCTGATGACTATGGGATGGATCTGAACAGTGACGACTCCACAGATGACGAGTCCCACCCTCGGAAGCCCATCCCCGCCTGGGCCAGAGGTGGGTGGCCCTACCTCCCGCGTCCTGGGGGGGTGGCTGGGTGGCTGCGGGGTCTGGAGGCCGCCCTGCCTGGGGCGGGCTGACGAGGGCTCCTGGGATGCCTGTTTGCTCGTGCACAGGCCAGATCACACTGTCGGGTGGGCACCTCTGGCCTCGGCCCAGAAGCCAGGGTGAGACCTAGGCCTAAATGAGCAGCCTGGGCCGGGGAAAGCCAGGAGCCCTGCTGGGGTTAGGACAGCACCCCGAGGGCCGCAGGTGGGGCGTCTGGCCAGCTGGCGAAAGCAGAGAAATGAGGGGACAGCATGTGAGTGAGCCTGGGGTCTGGGTGTCTGGCCTGCTGGGACAGGAGCAAGGCCTGTGTGGGCCTCGCTGAGCTGGGGGGACGGGAGGGAGAGGCCAGAAGCTGTGCTCTGCTTTGTTCTCATGAGTTCACCTGTTCGCACCCTGCCAGAACCAGAGTCTGCCCAGACCTGGTCCCTTGATGGGGGGAGGGAGCCCTGCAGGGTGGGCCGAGCCAGCAAAGCCCCTTAGTCACTAGCCCTCCTCAGCTTACAGAGATAGCCACAGGACCCAGAAGAGAAGGTTCTCACGTGGGGTGACCCTGAGGAGTCAGCATGTGCCCAGACCGCCCCCCCCCCCCGCCCCCGGCAGGCTTTCCATACACAGGCTCACCCCAACTGAGGGCTGATGACCAGATCGCAGCCATTAAAGACGGTGTGAGACGCTTATGTTCCGGAAAGCAGCCTTGTACCATGAGTCTTCCCCCTCTTTCCTCTTTTCCGTCTCCCCTTCTCCCTCTCCTTTCCTCCTCCTCTTCTCTCTATCTGAAGCAGAAAGCATAAGGTCAGGGGCCGGAGAAAGCTCACTGGGATGGTGCGCTGCTTTGCCCTGTGTGTGTGCGCGATACAGGATCGAGCCTGGCCCCCACCGCACTGAAGGAAGCTTTGGTGCTGTGCCTTTGTGCTCCCCCAGTTTCTGTCCATATCTTTAAAAATCAAAAAAGAATGAGCCTAGCCAGGGAGCTGTAAAGCTGTACGTGCAGGAGACTGGAGCACAAAAAGATGAGAAAGGGAGATAGACTCTGCCTCCCTGGGGGTGTGGAGGTGCTGTGTAGTGAGGATCCCCACTCCCTGAGGTGATGCCTATGGACTGGCGTGGAGGCTGAGCTGCCCCGGGGGCTGCTGGGACACAACCAGAGCCACGAAGCAGGGAGAGGGCGGATGATGGGGGCATTCTGGGCCCAGAGGCTCCTGGGAGCCCTGAGGTGTTGACCCAGTCCTCTGTGTCCTCCCACAGGCTCCCCCCTCAGCCAGGCCATCGTCCAGCAGTACTACCACCCTCCCAACCTCCAGGAGCTTTTCGGGTCCATCCTGCCGCTGGACCTAGAGGACATCTTCAAGAAGAGCAAGCCGCGCTACCACAAGCGCACCAGCTCTGCCGTGTGGAACTCGCCGCCCCTGCAGGCCAACAGGGTTGCAGGCAGCCTGGCCTACACCGGCCTGAAGAAGTACTGAGCGGGCCTCCCCGTCCTGTGTGCGTCTGTGCCCTCTACCCGTTGTCCTGTCTCTGAGGGTTTGTCTCTGTGTGTATTCATGTTCTCTGCTGCTGTGGGCCGTGCTTGGGGGAAGGGATAGGGGGTGGGTGTGTAGGGGGGCTAGGCAGTGAGCCCCACCCGGCCCACAGTGGCCCTCTGTAAATACTGTTTTAACTAAGCTTTGCTGTAGCCTTTGGTGTCTGAAGACTGAATAAAGTGCATTCCTTCAGTGTCTGTCCCTGGCCCCGTGGCTTTGTGTGACCACCAGGTGGGCAGGCCGGACTGACCTGGGCTCTGTCCCCTTCCTGGGGTGTGTGCACCTGGGCTCCCCTGAGTGCCTGCCCGCAGTGGGCTCATACAGAGGGCGACTGGCGGCAACCCGGGACAGTGTTGAGAAGCACCAATTCCTTCCTGTTTTTCTGGGGAACTTCCTGTTTGGGGGTGAGGAGCTAATGCAGTTGGAAGACCCAGGATTGAATCGCGACAACCGGCTATTGTCACTGCTTAGTCTCTGTGCTTCGGGCCTCCTCACTGCTGCACAGGGAACGTGTGTGTGTGTGTGTGTGTGTGTGTGTGTGTGTGTGTGTGTGTACATGCATAACATTTCTCAGTTTTCCACACAACAATACAACCCCCACTAGGTCCTCTGTCATCCTTTTTGGACCTGTACTCTCCCCACCCCCCACCCCAGAGTCTTTTACTTTGGTGCAATACACCAACTCCAGTTCAGGTTCTACTTGTGTTTTCTCTTCTGACTCTTGTTTTTCAAATTCTGCCTGAAATTTATATGGAACAGAGTTCTGCCAATATTTTCCTCTGAGTATTTGATAGTTCCTGGTCTAACATCCAGGTCCTTGATCCATTTGGAATTTACTTTTGTGTTTGATGAAATGTAGTGGTTCAATTTCATTCTTCCAACCCAATTTTTTCTAACACCATTTGTTGAAGAGACCCTCCTTTCTCCATTTAATAGTCTGGGTACCTTTGTCAAAGATTAGATGCCCATAAGTGTGGGGGCTTACTACTGGGCTCTCAGTTCTATTCCACTGGACAGTGTGTCTATTTATGTTCCAAGACCAAGCAGTTTTGATCACAAAGGCCCTATAATATAATTTGAGATGAGAGTTGATGCCTCTAGGTTTGTTCTTTGCAAGATTGTTTTGGCAATTGTAGATATTTTCTGGTTCCAGATGAACATTTGTAGCTTTTGTTCTACTCTCCCAAAAAATTGGGTGGGATCTTGATGGGGATTACAGTAAATTTGTTTATGGCTCTGGGTAGTATCTTTATTTTGATGATGTTAATTCTTCCAACCCATGAACATGGAGTATCTTTCTACTTCTTTGTGTCTTTTTCAATTTCCTTGAGTAGTGACTCATAATTTTTTGGATACAAGTCTTTCACTTCTTTGGTTAGGTTTATTCCTAGATATTTTATTGTTTTTGTTGCTATAGTAAAAGGAATTGATTTCTGGATTTCTTCTTCTGCCACCTTAGTGTTTCATAGAGGAATACCACTGACTTTTGTATGTTAATTTTATAGCCTGAGATCTTGCTATATTGCCTGATAATTTCCAAAAGCTTCTTTAGGTTTTTCTTTTCTTTCTGTCTTTTTAAAAAGATTTTACTTATTTACTGATGAGAAAGATAAGAGGGGAGAGAGAAATTACCAGACATCACTCTGGTACATGTACTGCTGGGGATTGAATTCAGGACTCTGATGCTTAAGAGTTCAATGCATTATCCACTGCACCACTTCCCAGACCACTCTTTAGGTTTTTCTGTGTATACGATCATGTCATCTGCAAATACTGAGAGTCTGACTTCTTCTCTTCCAATCTGTATCCTTTTAACTCCTTGCTCCTGCCTGATTACTATGACAAGAACTTCAACACTGTGTTGAATAATAATGGCGATAGAACTGAAGGACTGTGAGCCACACATCTCAGATTCCATTGCTAGCTGCCTTCTTGTGCTGTGTCCAGTGAAGTTCTGCTGGGTTTTATCACTGGGGCTCAGTGTTTGCCCCACTCCACCATTCCTAGCAGCTATTTTTTTCTTTTTCTTTTTTGATACTCCACTGATCATGAAGCTTCCTCACTGCAGGGATTTTTAAAAATTTTTATTTGCCAAGGTTCAATTAAAACATTTTTTTTGTACATTAGGGTCATGCTGACACATTATTTTATGCACATGTACTTTTAAAAAATGTAGTATTTGAAAATTTTGGTTACATTTTGGTACCATACCAGTCCTCAGAAAACACTATGTTCATAGGAGCCTGGAGGTAGTATACCTGGCTAAGTGCACACATTACAGTGCTCAAGGACCCAGGTTCAAGTCCTTGGTACCCAACTGCAGAGAAAATGCTTAATGAGTGGTGAAGAATGGCTGCATGTATCTTTCTCTCTCTTGCTCTCTCTCTCTCTCCCCCTCCTCTCAATTTCTGTCTCTATCTAATAAAAATATAATAAACAAAAATATTTTTAAGAGAAAATACTGTATTCTTCAAATTTAAAAAATGGACAATAAGTTTTAAACAATAGAAATGGTATTTATGTTGGTTTTGAAGGTAAAATAACTGTACCATAAACAAATAAATGCTTTCCTTTTCCATAGCAGTACATGGCAATACATTCTCCTAAGTCATATAGTTATCATTTACAATGGACAACTTAATTTTACTAATGTTGCAAAAATAATAGACTACAAGATACAATTATTAAATGGAATTTTTTTCCCCTTAGGATATATATTGACATACCAGCATGATAAGGACACTAGAAAAAGTGGAGAAAAAAACAATAAGTGTGTAATAAAACCTCTGTGGAAAACATTGCATAAAAAGTGATTTGGCCTGTGTTAACCTCTAATAATTGAATATAACCAATCTTCCCCTTAAAATTAGACTAGGAAGTAAAATTTGAAATTTTTTTTTATTCTACTACTATCTAAAAAATCCCCCCCCCCAAAGAATTTATACCTGGGTATTACTCTATAAGTACGTGTTTGTGTATATAATTATATCCATTTGCCTATATGTACACATACACACAGACACATTTCTGTGTAAATCATCTGAACCCATTAGGTATGTCTAAAGTTTAGAAATGACATTATTCCATATCTACAAGTAACCATCAGAAAAGATGGGGGCATGAACATGGGTTACTACCTGGCCCCTTGTCCTCAAATTTCATCTCTCTCTTTTTTTTTTTTTTAATTATTTGGTGGGGATTAGTGGTTTCTAGTCAATAGTAAACACAATACTTGGTATATATGTAAGATTTCTCATTTTTCTGCAAAACACTCTCACTCTCACTACATCCTCCACCGCCATGATGTTCCAAGACATGAACACTCACCCCCTTCCCAGAGTCCTTTACTTTGGTGCAATACACCAAAGTCTAGTCCGAGTTATGCTTTGTTCTTAGTTCTCAACTTCTGTCCATGAGTGAAATCATCCTATATTTATCCTTCTTATTCTGGATTATGTGACTTCACATTCCTTTAAGCTTCACCCAAGATTAAGTGAAGAAGGTGAATTCAACATTTTTAATAGCTGGGTAATATTCCATGGTGTGTATATACCACAACTTACTCAGCCACTCATCTGTTGTTGGGCACCTAGCTGACTTCCACCTTTTGGCAATTACAAATTGTGCGGCTATGAACATAGGTATACATGGATCTTTTTTACATGGGTCATCTCTTGCAATGCTTGTAGAAGCAGAGTGTCTCATCCCCACAGCACCCCAGTGATGGCATGTCCACAGCTGGCTGTCCTGTCTGAGCTCCTGGGTTCTTGCTCAGTCAGATCACCTCCAACAACAGGAGTCACAGCGTGACTTCCTCTCCGGGGGCCTTGACAACGCCATTTTTAACATCTTCCAGGTTAGTGCTGTTAATGTCTCAAATGCAACCTGTCATCAACCAGAAGCCTTTCTATCTCCCTTTTTGGTGCTCTAGTCTTCAATCACCTTTTGCCAATTCATGGACACAATTCTCCTGTTCAACACACCCAAGATACTTCCTATCTCCTTTATGGGACATTCACTGATCAACACTGGAAAAGGATTATTTATAGCTGAAATGATCATATGAAGGAGAGCGCCCAAATACAAAAATCAGAAAGAAGCTCCAGTATGATGAGAACTATATAGCCAGTTGGGGAAAAAGTCTAGTGTCAACGAATTGGACAGACTCAATATTTTACATTCCCTTGAGGTCCCTCGGCCACTGTGAGAAGCGTGTGAGCAACACGATCGCCAGGCTACGAGCATTTCGTGACTGACTCACTGGATGACTTACACTGTCATTTGCTGTGTCATTTGCTGTAGCACTTGAGCCTCACCAGCAGGTCTTGTAACTCACTGTCCATAAGGGAAAGTTGTGTTACTTTTCTTTTTTAATTTTTTTTAATCTATTTATTATTGTATAGAGAAAAAGAACTCGAGGGAGGAGGGGAGATAGAGGAGACAGAAAAAGAGAGGGAGACACCTGCAGCCCTACTTCACCACTCGTGAAGCCCCTCCCACCCCACCCCCCGCACGTGGGGACCAGGGGCTTGAACCTGGGTTTTTGTGTATTGTAATGTGGGCGCTTAACCGGGCCCACCACCTCCTGTTACTTTTCTACTTCTGTTTCCATGGTGACACAACCCACCAAGTAGAAGGAGTTGGGGCGAGAAGCTGCCCGTTTTGGGTGATGTCTTTCCACTCTCATCTTTTCTAATTTTCAACTTACTAATTATTTCCTATCCTAAATATTGACATTCTTTTGTGCACAAAAGCTCACTTGGAAGGAGTTTTCTGCAACACATCCCTGAAATTTCGTTTCCTGTAGCCTTTCTATCAGTATATTTCACTGTAGCTGCCTTCTACTTACTAGGATGTAGTCAACACTTCTAATCAAAGGCTGTCACCTCCCCCCCCCCCCACTGTTGGTTTATGACTTTGTTCTTGTTTTAGAAAGCATAATTTAAAATATAATTTGGCTTTTTGAAAAAGATGGGAAGAGAGTAAATCCACCCAAACCATTTTTATTGGAGGAAACCAAATTTGTAAAACAGTTGTCACACATAGTAAGATTTTTTTTTCTTCCTTTCTAATCTCAGTCAAATACTCTTACTAGTTGATTTTCTTTGCGGTCAGGAACACTGATACTGATAAGAATCTTGGGCTGTGGGTTTTTTTTTTTTTTTTTTTTTTCATTTTCAATGTAACTCTACCTAAATCTCCTTTTGACAATTAGATTTATTGGCAATGACCAACATAATAACTTCTGGCGGAGACAGTTGTGCAGCAACACAGCACACTTACTCCCTGATATGAGAAAGGTAAAAAGTAGTCCAGCTTTCTGTCACAGGTTTTGAATTGGGACACCCGCTAACAGAAGCCTTCACATCTTCTCAAGTTCAACAGGAAGAGTGGGGCGTGTGGTCCTGGAGTAACAGTAGACACAGAGAAACTTCCCCAAGCATCAAGGATTGGCAACTATTGGACTTAGCAAACCTAGTCAGACTACAGCTGAGACATTTGCAGGAGCACTGTAGCCTCAGCTACCGAGTTGCAGCTGCTTTAGTGACTCCATCCTGACATCCTTGGGGGGATGACCTCAACAATGTGTCTTGAAACCTCACCTCTCCAGAGCTGGGGACATGGATTAACTAGTCAATGTCCATGTCCAGCAGAGAAACAATTACAGAAGCCAGAACTCCTTCCTTCTGCACCCCCAAGAATATTAGTTGATACTCCAAGAGAAGGAGCAATGTAGGGGGAAGATGACCAGAGGACCCAGAACATCTGTGGTAAGGAACCTTTGTTTTTGTACCAGGAAACCAGGAAACAAGGGCACCAGGAAACTGTATCAGGTACAGGTATGGCTTAGAAAGGAAGTGAAGGAAGGGTCACAGAAGTGAATTTAAAAGGACGAATAAAGCACAAGGACTGGCAGAAGGATCCTGGCTTGAGCCCCTGGCTCCCCACCTGCAGGGGGTTCGCTTCACAGTCGGTGAAGCAGGTCTGCAGGTGTCTGTCTCTCCCCTTCTCTGTCTTCCCTCCTCTCTCCATTTCTGTCTTATCCAACAACAATAACATCAATAACAACAGTAGTAATAATCACAACAATGGTAAAACAACCAGGGTAACAAAAGGGAAAAAATGGCCTTCAGGAGCAGTGGATCCATGGTGCAGGCACCAAGCTCCGGCAATAACCCTGGAGGCAAAAAAAAAAAAAAGGACAAATACATTTCATCAACCTGTATCTATGACTTTGGAAGAAATATGGTGGAGGGGGATGGGACACAGAACTTTGGTGGTGGGAATGGTATGGAATTATACCCCTATTATTATATTGTAAATCAATATTACATCTCTAATTAAATAGGATCAACAGGAAGAGATTAAGAAGACAGTAATGGGGAGGGGTAGAGAGCATAATGGTTATGCAAAGAGATTCTCATGCCTGAGGCTGCAATGTCCCAGGTTCAATCCCCCGTACCAGCATAATCCAGAGCTGAGCAGTGCTCTGGTATATAAAAAAGACAGTAATGGGGTGGCAGAGAGGTTCAGGTGTTGGTACACAAGATGGTGAAGGGGCTTAAAGTGTTTTGCAGAAAACTGAGAAATATTACACATGTACCAACAACTGTATTTACTGTTTTTTTTAAAAAACTTTTTAGTATACTTATTTATTGAATAGAGATAGCCAGAAATTGAGAGGAAGGGGGAGATAGAGAGACAGAGAGACCCCTGCAGCACTGCTTCACCACTTGTGAAACTTTCTCCCTGCAGGTGGGGACCAGGGGCTTGAACCTGGGTCCTTGCTCACTGTAACGTGCACTCAACCAAGTGCGCCACCACCTGGTCCCTTGTATTTACTGTTGACTATTACCCCCCCCCCCCCAAAAAAAAAAGGCTGTAATAAAATCCGAGACTTCACCCTTGGTCTCATTTTCCAGTTCTGGATTCTATGAGACTATTTGCTTGGGAAAGTTCAGTTTTTTTCTCAGTAGCTGAGACTATACTTTCTTTACACGAAAGTTCTAGAGGCTAAGTAGTAGTATGTATGTATGTTACCCTGTCAACACTATGCCTTACTGAGATAATTCTGCCCACAGAAATCTGAATGTCCCACTCCTTACCAAACAAAGTCCTTTTTTAAAAAAATTGGATAAGACAGAGAGAAATTGAGGAGCTAGAGGAGAGAAAGACGCCTGCAGACCTGCTCCCCGGCTTGTGAAGCTCCCCCAACTCCACTTCCCTTTTGCCTTCGTTCCGAAAGTCTCAGCCTTTCTACCTAATACAAACAAATAGTTCCCTCGTTTATTCTGTCCATGACATAGTATCATTCATTTAGGCTATATGCCTCTGCCTTGTATTTTCATAATGGCATGGTGACCATGAAGACATCTGTTATACACATCTGCCATTACCATGCAGGGCTCTCTTTGGGCAAGAAGGGAAATGCTGGGGTAGTGGGGCAGTAGTGCCACGAGTTAAGCACATGTGGCACATGTGGCGCAAAGCACAAGGACTGGCATAAGGATCCCAGTTCAAGCCCCCAGTTCCCCACCTACAGGGGAGTCGCTTCATAAGCAGTGAAGCAGGTCTGTAAGTGTCTTTCTCTCCCCCTCTGTCTTCCCCTCCTCTCTCCATTTCTCTCTGTCCTAACAACGACGATGACACCAAATAACAACAACAATGAAAAACAAGTGCAACAACAACAAAAAAGAAAATAAATAAACAATTTAAAAAAAGAAGGGAAATGCTGGTTAGTTGGGCTGAACTCAGGACTTTTCATTTCATTGTGTTCCTTTGAACATTGCATCCAACAAACTCATTTAAGAGCTCCCCCTTCAGGTCAGTGATATACTGCAAGTGTTCTGGGAAATCTAAAGGCATTTAAGAGCTCCCCCTTTAGGTCAATGATATACTGCGAGTGTACTGGGAAATCTAAAGGCATGTAAGGGCTCCCCCTTCAGGTCAGTGATATACTGCAAGTGTTCTGGGAAATCTAAAGGTATTTAAGAGCTCCCCCTTTAGGTCAGTGATATACTGCGAGTGTACTGGGAAATCTAAAGGCATGTAAGGGCTCCCCCTTCAGGTCAGTGATATACTGCGAGTGTTCTGGGAAATCTAAAGGCATGTAAGGGCTCCTCCTTCAGGTCCGTGATATACTGCGAGTGTTCTGGGAGACATAGCTTCTGCTTAAAACGGACCTCCAGATACCTGTTCTGTTTAAGAACTGACTGTTTCATCCCTGTGTTAGTCCTGGTTGCTAAAAGATTAAAATCAGAGTTCAGTGGTGGTGCTTAAATACACTACCATGTGAGAGGACTGGGTTCAAGCTCCTGGTCCCCACCTGTGGCAAGAAAAGCTACAAGATTAGTGGAGCAGTGCTTCAGCCCCCCCTTCTTTCATTCTCACTCTTTCTCTTTCAAACTCTCTTTCTCAAAAAAGAAAAAAAAATAAAGGAAAATGACCACTGCTCAGGTGGACTCATCATTCAGACACTGAACCTCAGCAAAGATAAAGAAAAATCTGTGTAACTAAAGGTCTGTCAGTGTTGTGAAGGCAGACCCACAAACACAACTTTTGGGTGGGGGTAGATAGCATAATGGTTATGCAAAGAGACTCTCATGCCTGAGGCTCCAAAGTCCCAGATTCAGTTCCCCTCACCACCATAAACCAGAGCTGATTCGTGCTCTGTTAAAACAAACAAACACAACTTTCCAATCAGCATTGTAATGAGTCCAGTTCAATACCCAGCTTGGGTAGCACTGTGCTGAGGAATTATGTGGGCACAGAGAGTGCAGGTCAAGACCTTGGTCTCTCAGGACAGGAATGGAAAGATATGAAGAAAGTCTCTAGATTGGTGTAACGGTCAACTTCAACAATGTTCCTCAGGGTGAACATTTATGATATGTAAGAAATCAAATTTAGGACAATTCCCTCATTAATCACAGTGTTCAGGAACTTTATTAGTGTCTATAGGTGATAGTGTTTCTAGACCTTTTATCTACTGGGGAAATCATAAGAATATGTTCTTTTCTATATTTCTGGTCTTTGAAGGAACAGATCACAAACAGGCTTCCTCTCCCACCCCAAACCTAGGGGGTGGAGTGTCAGGACAAGACTATGCCCTGACTCAAAGCTTGTGTATCACTTAGGCTTAAAGTCCACATTTTGCACACGGCACCTTTTATACCTGATGGAAATGATGAAATGTGTCTTAAGTACTTGATTTGATGCCCCTGACGTCAGCTGATGGTCTAGAAGCTGTTTGAAAAACTAGGAGCTAGCAAATGGGAGCTAGCTAGCAGTCTCATGGCCTCAGACTCTCTCTCCCCCTGGCACTGTGTACTTTCTTTCCTGTACTAAGCACCTCACTCCTCCCTAACCTCCCCCATCCCCAGTCTTCTGAGACTGACCCTTGGCCTGATAGGCTGTTTTTGTGGGTTTTTTTTTGCCTCCAGGGTTATTGCTGGGGCTCAGTGCCTTCACCATGAATCCACTGCTCCTGGAGGCCACTCCCCCCACCCCTTTTGTTGCCCTTGTTGTAGCCTTGTTGTGGTTACTATTGTTGATGTTGATACAGTTCGTTGTTGGACAGGACAGAGAGAAATTGAGAGAAGAAGGGAAGACAGAGGGGGGAGAGAAAGTTAGACACCTGCAGACCTGCTTCACCGCCTGTGACATGACTCCCCTACAGGTGGGGAGCCGGAGGCTCGAACTGGGATCCTTGTGCTTTGCACCATGCTCACTTAACCCACTGCGCTACTGCCCGACCCCCCTGACAGGCTGTTTTAAGGGTGTCCACACAAGCCTTCCCTATAATCATCTCTCTTTTTTTCTCCTCCTCTAAACTAGAGGTATGGTGTGGTCGTTTTGTTTGTTTGTTTGTTTTTCCTCTCCATCATATCAGGACATGTGTGATTGCAAATCGCTCTGGCCTGAGTTTGGATGCCTAGAGATTGTTTTTTAAAAAAATAAGTTTATTTATGGTTGAAAACTAGAGCATCATTCTAGCACATGGGGCATAAGGCATTAAATTTAATACCTCCTACTTGCAAGTCTAGAGATTATTTAATTCTCTCTCTCTCTTTTTTAACCAGAGATCAGCTCTAGTTGATGGTGGTGCAGGGGATTGAACCTGGAACTTTGGAGCCCTAGGCATGAGAGTCTCTTTGCAGAACCATTATGCTATCTACCCCCACCTGATTATTTCATTTCTCACACATCAGTATTCCATTATAAGACTCTCTCACGACTTATTTAACAAATTCTTGATTTAATGAACAATACAGATAGAATCTGTAGACTCCAGGACTGTGGTTATTAAACTCAAAAGCCAGCAAGTGACTTGAAAGTCTGGAAGTCTCATTGGCATGCTATAAACATGGAGGAGGAACAGCTCATGGCTTTAAGTGTGTTTCACTTCATACAATTAACAAAATCAGGTGGTACAGAAGAAGTTAAACACAAAACCATGGCACGTTCTTCCACTCCTAACCATTCCCCGATTCCTAGCATTAGTGCCTAGAGGTCACTTAGAAACATTTGCTGTTACTTTTTAAGACTTAGCTCTTTTCCTCCCTCTCTCATTTTCTTCTTCTTCTTCTTCTTCTCTCTCTCTCTCTCTTTCTCTCTCTCTCTCTTCTCTTAATTTCCGTCAGGGTTATTGCTGGGGCTCAGTGCTAGCACTACCAATTCACCACTCCCAGTGGCCATTTCTTCTTTCTTTTTAAATTTTCTCTCTAATTTTTTTTGTATTAGATAGGACAGGGAGAAATTGAGAGGGGAAGGGGAGATAGAGAGGGAGAGAAAGACAGACACCTGCAGACCTGCTTAGCACTCGTGAGGCATCCCCCCTGCTGGTGAGGAGCAGGGACTCCAACCTCAGTCTTTGTGTTTGGTACTATGTGCTCTTAACCAGGTGCGCCACCACCTGGACCCCAGGCCATTTCATGCTTCCTTTCTCTCTTTCTTCCTCTCTCTCTCTCTCTCTTCTTTTTTCTTCCCCTCTCTAATAGCAAGTTTGGGCTGGGATGACAAGGAGTAGGAAAGCTATCAGGGGAGGGGATGGGACACAGAGTTCTGGTGGTGGGAATTGTGTGGAGTTGTGCCCCTCTTATCCTATGGTTTTTGTCAGTGTTTCTTTCTTATAAATAAAAAAAGAAAAACAAAACAAACAAACAAAAATAAGTAAAAAAAATTCACAGAGTATAGTGATTGTGTCTTCTAGTATTGATATTATTTCCTCCACCTATTTAAGTATACTTCTTAGGCCTCTTCTCTTAACCTGACTTGCACTCAAATTGTCCTTTAGCTCTGCAGTTCTGTTTGGAGTTTTTTCCCCCTCTGTACTTTGGAATTCTTTTGTAAAATGATCACTGGGTTCTTGAATCTTAACTTTCATTTCTTGAAGTGATTTCATAATGAGAGTTCTGAACTGTATCTGTTACTTTTTCTAGGTCTGTGTGTGACTGGTCGTTTGAGTTTTCTGTCATCGCTATCTGTGCATTTGTTTCTGCATTTAGTGTTCTTTTGTTGTTGTGCCAGCAGAAGGCGCTGTGGCGCTGTTAGATTTCCCTGTTTATATACCTTGACGGGGGAGGGGAGATTTTATGCTGGGTCACCAGGCCCAGGCAATGTCCCTGATGTCAATATAGGGTCTCCCTACTATTGTTCCAGCCTCTGTAGGGCAACAACACTGGAAACTCAAGAAGTTACAATTGTAAATTGGTGAGTTTTGGGGTGATTTTTTTTTCTTATTCACCATTCTTTGTTGCTTAAACTTGGAACTGGAGTGGTGTAGTTTAATTGCCAGTTTCCCAGTTCAGTGCCAGCCATACCTAAGCGCTGGTTTTTATCCTGGAACTTGCTCCTTCACCCCCTTTCTGTCCACAAGCCACACGTGTCTGTAGCTACCTGTGGCTTAGGTAGTTTTCTCTATTTCTTCCTACCTTCCTTCCTTCCTTCCTTCCTTCCTTTCCTTCCTTCCTTGTCTTTCTTTCTTTCTTTCTTTCTAACAGTTTTTTCTTTGACTCAGACCCAAAAATGGTGCGCTTCAACTGTCACTCTCCTAGTTTGGTGCTGGCAATCCCTGAGTATGGCCTTTTAGTCCAGGAATATCTCCGTCACTGATTTCCTGTCCACAAGCCACATGTGTCTGTACTCACCTGTGGCTTGGTGAGTTTCTGGGTAAATCCTGGTCATATATATATATATATTCGTTTTTACTTTTCAGGAAATTTTTATTGCTTTTCTTAGCTGACAGGGAGAGTAAAATGTGACTTGCTACTCCATATATAACTACACCTCTGGAAGTCTAAGTTATTATACTTTAGTCATCTGTATTCCACATATAAGTGAAACCATTCAGTTCTTTTCTTCACCTCTTGAGTTATTTCACTCAGCATAATTACCTCCATCCACTTTATAATAGATAATCCAATCTCATCTACTGTAGTAGGTATACCACAACTTCTTTATTTAGTCATCTGTTGTTGGACACTAAGATTGTTTCCATACCTTAACTGTTGTAAGTAGGGCAGCTGTTAGCAGAGGGGTGTATATGTCCTTTTGGATTATATGATTTTATGATTTTATGTCCTTTGGATATATGCCTTAGAGTGATATTTCCATGTTTATTTATTTTGTTTTTTCTTTCCTTTTTTTTTAATAGTAATTTACAAAATTTCAAAATAACAGGGGTAAAATTCCACACTGATCCTACCACCAGTGTTCTGTGTCCCCATTCCCTCCACTGGAAACTGCAGTAGTTCTCCCAAGGTCACAGATATGGGTTGAGTATTATTTCTATATCTACTTATCCTTTATCGATCTATATCTATTATCTATCTATATTTTTTCCCATTTTTTTATGGCCTTGCCTTCTTTTCATAGAATTAGATTTCAGAGACCTCTGCTCATCTTCCCCTAGCATGGCTCCCCCTCTGGGGTATGGACTAAAATTTTTTTTTTGGTGGGAGTTCTGGCTTAGTCCACATGCATGTTAGATATCAGGCTCAAGCAAAAATTACTAAAGTCATCACCCCCTAGAACATACTTAAAATAGACTTCCTCTATTCTTTTCACACTAAGAGTCTTATTTTCATCTGCTCTATTCCTAATTTTTGGCTCCTGCTCATTTATTATTGTGTCCTGCTATACGTCTCACCACCTTTTAGCCACCAAGTTGCAGATGCTACCATGATCCCATTCTGACTTCTCTGGACAGATGACCTCACCAGTGTGTCCCAAAGTCTCACCTCTCCAGAGGCCTACCCCACTAGGGAAAGATAGAAACAGGCTGGGAGTGTATGGATCCACCTGCCAACACCCATGTCCAGTGGAGAAGCTATTACAGAAGCCAAATATCTAGCATTTCTCTTATTTAGAATTTATTTTATTTATGCTGTGAGAGAGAAAGATGCTCACATGCACTAGCAATCAGCCAGCACCACTTCATTACATGGCTTCCTATGGCATTCAAGCCCTGAGCTTCAACAAACACCTGATCTGGTCCTCTGGCATCTGTCTTTATTATAAAAAGAATGAACAAACCCTAAAATACGAAAAATATGAAAGAAAAAAACAAACGCAACAGTGTGATAGGAAACTTGGTAATATATTGAGCTGAATTAAAGATTTCTTTCTAGGTCAAGAGATGAAAGGACAATAATTTCCTGTGCGCATCTGCCAATCGCAACCTAATCAACACAATGAGTGCCACCCCAGCATGCTTCACTTCAGACTGTGTCCAGAGACTTCACGTGTGGAATGACAACCCTTCAGCTTCATCACTCGAGACCTTTCCTTTCACGGTATTCTCTAATTCCATCCCAGGAGGTTCACTTCCTAACAGAGTCCCAAAACCTAGACATAGACCAGGTCCCCTGAGATAGAGCATATATTCACACGTATCCATAAACTAGGGCAAAATATATACCTGAAAGCAGAATTATACAGTAGTCTGCAGTGAGTACCCCCAACACTTCATCTGCACTATTCCAGCCTTCTGTTCCATAATAGTTCAACAATTTGTTTGGCTTTATATGTTCACTCTCTTTTCAGCCACCAGGTTCCAGATGCCAGCATAATGCTGACCAGACTTCCCTGGACAGACGACCCCACCAATGTGTCCTGGAGCTCTGCTTCCCCAGAGCCCCACCCTACCAGGGAAAGAGAGAGGCAGGCTGGGAGTATGGATCGACCAGTCAACGCCCATGTTCAGCGGGGAAGCAATTACAGAAGCCAGGCCTTCCACCTTCTGCAACCCACAATGACCTTGGGTCCATACTCCCAGAGGGCTAAAGAATGGGAAAGCTATCAGGGGAGGGGATGGGATACAGAGATCTGTGGTGAGAATTGTGTGGAGTTGTACCTCTCCTATCCTACGGTTTTGTTATGTCTCCTTTTTAAAATAAATAAATAAATATATTTTTAAGAAATCTTGGTGTTACTGAAGTCTTAGCTTGTGTAGGGGTATTTCTTGATAGGGAGAAGGTAGCTACATAAAATACAATCAAGGTTTTGTAGAATTTGAGTATCAAAGTAAAGTAGGAAGGGAGGAGAGGAGAACCACATCCACCAAAACAGGGAACTACTCGTCCCACGTCATTCAGTGTTTTTTCTCTGTGATGATTCTCCACAGAAGACAGATGCAAAAGACACATATCTGATTGTCCTTATATTCACTAAGTTCTAGGTCTTCTTGATGAGATTGCAATGGTAAAAACTGTAATATAAAATGTAGAATTGGTGAACAAGGAAGACTGCCTTGCGCAAATCTTTTGGACTATTGTTAATATCATTGACAACATAGTTTGAAGATGTAGAGGATTTTCTCAGCAAATACAAAACATTGGTGCCTTATGGTGTGGGAAGGTTATAAATAATACAACACCTGACTCTGTCCAGATTACAGAATACTATTTATAGGATACACCCAAGAAGTACAGAGTAATCATGAATACAGTCCAGGTGGTATCAGTTCATTCAATTTTTCATTTGTATGTTCACCAACAATGACCATGGAATCCTCTATGATAGGACCTTGTACTATGTGCTACAGATTCTGATATAGGAACAGGAAGATTAACTCCACGTGGGAACTCATCATGAAAACTAAAAGGTCTCTGAAAGTGCTTGTTAATGGCCCCCAATGTCAACTCTGTGGGTAGATTTTAAAAAATATTTGTTTATTCTCTTTTGTTGCCATTGTTGTTTTATTGTTGTAGTTATTATTGTTGTCGACATTGTTGGATAGGAGAGAAATGGAGAGAGGAGGGGAAGACAGGAGGGGAGAAAGCCGTATGTGCTTAACCCACTGCTACCACTCAACCCCCAGTATTTTGTCTCAGCTTAAGTTATGTCACCTTCCAGACAGACACCAAGTTACAGATGCTACCATAACTCTATCCTGACTTCTCTGAGAAGACGACCTCACCAGTGTGTCCTGGATCCTGGCATCTCTAGAGCTCTGGCCTACTAGGGAGAGATAGAAACAGGTTGGGGGTATGGATCGAGCTGTCAGTGCCCATGCTCAGCAGAGAAGCAGCTACAGAAGCCAGATATCCTACCTTCTGCTCCCCCAAAACAACCTTGATCCATACCTCCAGCGGGGGAGAAGTAATAGGATGAAGATAAGAGGACTCTGAACTCCAGCTCTATCAGAACCCAAAGAGAGAGAAGGAAAAGGAAAGGGATATATGAAGGTAGTTAGGATGTCATGAGTGGCTTAGAGGGGGAGAGATGATTGGATCAGTAAAAAAAGGGGCAAGTATGTATAAATGTGGACAGATGGTTGTAGAGATGATGGCTGGCCCATGTCTACAACCGTAGGGGAACTGTGGTGGATTGCAGTGGGGAGACTAAAGATTCATAACTCTAGTTGTGGGAATGGTGTGGATTCAAACCCCTGTCTACATGTAATTCTGTAATATAAAAATAACTTTATGAAAGTGGGTGGATTTTTTCCCAATATGTCCTATAGTTAAATACTGGTTATCATGTGCATAGCAGTGTCTGTGTGGTTTAACGGGCTGCCGGGACTTGAGCTGGAGAATTGGATCGTCACATAGCTGTCATCATGCAGCAGGAGGTATGTCCAGGATATGCCACATTCTGGAGGAAGTTTTAGGAGATTTTTGTCCTTGTGGAAGTACAGAGACTGTGGCATGTTGATGACTCTGAGGATGGAATTAGAAGAGTCTCACAGGGGATGCAGGTGCTGGAAGTGTCAGAGCACAGTGGATTCTCAGCCAGTGTGATGGCAGGAGTCTCAATTCCATCATAAAGGACTCAGAAATAGTTTTGTTTAAACATGTTGATTCTGTTTTTCTCCCACCAGTATGTTCACTGGGGCTATGTGAGTATACCACTAAACCACCAATTAATCTTTATTTTTTTTGATATATATATAACATCATATATATATATATGTATATATATATGTATATATATATATATATATATATATATACACACACACACACATATGTATATATGTTGTGAAAGGCAAAGATGGAGACCAGTCATAGGGGGTTAGGTAAAAGACTGCATCAGTGAGCCAACAAGAGCCCTGTGAATTATCATTTCACCAATGAAATGAAAAGGAGAAAAGATAGATAGATAGATAGATAGATAGATAGATAGATAGATAGATAGATAGATAGATAGTGCTGGCACTTATGTGGGTGGCCTCGCAGCAGGGAGTAAGCTGGGCTGATCTCTCGTGCTAGCGCTAGACACTACACAATAGACAGAGACCAGGGGACCATTTAGCTACAAACAAATCCAATTTATTGTACAGAAGGCAGGGTTTAAATAGCAGAAGGGAACAAAGAACATTTTTCACATGTGACAATAATAATGGGTTTCTAAAGGTCAAAACCCTCATGGTGAAGGATCTAAGGAATGAAGAGAATTGATAGGGGTAGAGGAGAGTTCATAGATGATAACTGGCTATTGGGTAAGAGAGTTAATTAACTGAAGGTATTGAGAAAAACATGTTAATTATACCAGCAAGGGAGAGGTAAATAGAGAAAAGCAGAATATTGATATATGGAATAGTGATCAAAGAACTAGGAAATGCAGTGTGGGCCTTACTATTATTCTACTGACAGGGTAGGATGATGGAGTATAGTCTGTATGTGATCAAAGATAATGAACTTATAGTAAGCTTTAAGCAGGCAACCATTTGGTTTGTAACAAGGCAATGAGTTAAGTGTTAGGGGGTGTAGGTCTTTGTGATGCTTGGGAGACAAGAGGAAACTAAGTCAGGAAAGCTTTTCCCTCCATGCTCTACCCTTGAAAGGGAGAGGCTGACAGGTGGGGTGTCTTTTCAGACCTCCATCTTTATGATGGGAGTTCCCCTATGCTCTTATTATGCTTTCACAATTATCCCACATCTCCCCCTTATTTCTTTATTTAATGAGTAGTGTTTATGGGTCTATATCAGTGAAAGATGTCATGTCTGTCATAGGGACAGCAGTGTAGGGACGGACAGAAACTTTCTGAACTGTAACATTTATAGTATCGTGTATGCATTTTTTGAGGAATTGAATAAAGCAAGGAACAATCAGTAACAGAGCTGCAACAGCTAACAAAGGGCCTAGAAAAGGTAAAAGCCAAGAGGTTAGAGAAGAGGAAAACCAAGAGTTAGTATTGAAAGAGGAATAAGAGTTCTTGAGGCCAAGGCTGAGTTTGTGTAAAGTATCAGCATCTTGCTCTACCAGTCCAGATTCATTCATGAAAAAAAAAAATTCTTCTTGGAGTTCCACCTTGGTGAGAGAGTTTATCCATCTTGGGAGAGATTTCAGGCTGTCAGCGGCGAAATCTATGGATTGTTGAAGTCGGTCCTCGAGGAGTCCAGCCGTATAAAGGGAGTGTCCCAAAGCTCTGCCAGCAAGCCCAATGGAAGCAGTTACTCCAATTCCAATGACCAGGGGAAGGAACACTGCACGCTTGGTCCTCA
The DNA here is from genome assembly GCF_950295315.1 of Erinaceus europaeus. Taxonomy (NCBI): domain Eukaryota; kingdom Metazoa; phylum Chordata; class Mammalia; order Eulipotyphla; family Erinaceidae; genus Erinaceus; species Erinaceus europaeus. Next base: position 11,121,982 of record NC_080178.1, read on the forward strand.
GGTGGGATGACAGCCAGTGGAACTCTTCTTCTTCATAGAGGGTTAGCTGTGGAACAAGAGAGACTAGGAGACAGAGACTGGTAGAGAAGAGTTGACACGAAAATATAGAGTGGAATTGCACCAGAACACAAACAGAGGAGGGGCATAAACTTTAGAAGACAAAGTGAGGTTTTTTGAACAGTGGGGAATGTTGGGAGAATAGGAGGAGGTTAACAGACATGTAAGGATGAAGTCAGGGCTAATTGCGTTTGTGTAGAGAGGAACTGGGGTAAGGGGCGGGTAAGTCAGCAGAGAGGGAGGAGTTAGGTAGGCTAGTGAGGTTGGTTGGGGTATTGTTTACTGGCATGGCAGTGAGGAGGGGCTGGTCAAGGGAAGCACACAGAAAGCAATTTGAGGAATTAGGAAGAGCAGGGGATTGATCAAGGAGAGAGAAAGCATATTGAAGATTATCAGGCCAGGATGAGAGATCAAGTTTAGAGGAAGAGGAGGCAAGAGCTTGAGAGAGAGCTTGTTCTTGTCTGGTTATTATACTTCGAGTTTGAACTTCTCTAGAGGCAAGGACTAACTGCTGAGAAATGAAAATGTCAGCAGAGGGAGAAGTAGAAGGGGTACTATAGTAAAGTTTTCCGGTGACCCCAGTAGCCCATCTGTTATGCCAGGGGTCATGAATAATGAATTTGAGAGAGCCTATGTTGGAAAAGTATTGTCAGTTAGGGCAGTATACTGGCATGGGGGCAGTGTAGTAACCATGTCTGATAAAGTTAGAGGAATTCCATGGATTTTACAAGACCAGTAACGGCATCCTCTGAGAGTACAGTTTTCAGTCCTGATTATTTTATTTATGCCTTTGTAAGTTTATGGCTGGAAGGGTGGGTGTCATTTGCCAGTGAGAGATAATAGGTGGACAATTCAAATTTTTGTAAATATTAAAAAGGTTTAGTGTAGTTAACACTTTAGTCAACTGAATATTGGGGGGTGCATTCCCCCTCTTTTTTTTATTTACTTGTGCCTAAGGGTTTGATGTGCCCTCTCGACAATGCCTTGTCTTTGAGGGATATAGAGAATACCTGTAGTGAGAGTAATGTTCTAAAGGGAACAAAAGTCTTTAAATTGTTTGTTGACAAAAGCAGGACCATTGTACAAGTTGAATGGGTATGTCCATTACAGCAAAACAGGAGAGCATATGGCTTATAAGCTTTTGTGAGCTTTATCCAGTCTGAGCTGTAGCCCACATGAATTTAGAAAAAGTATCAAATGAGACAAAAACATATTTTTGTTTACCAAAAATGGGTAAGTGGGTGACATCAATTTGCCAGAGGTGACATCAGTTTGCCAGAGGGCATTGGCTTTTAAGCCACAGTGGTTAACCCCAAGAATCTGAACAGCAGATGTCTTATTAAACCAGCACAGGAGGAGCATGTAAAGAGCTCTCACTACGGCAGGGGAAGAGTTAAAAATTAAGAGTCTTATAGAAGAGGAGGGGAAGTATATAAAAAATTAAAGATATGAGTGACTTTAGGAGTCAGCACCCACCCATGAGTAAAATATATGAATACTCTTGATAAGTCACATAAGTTGAAATTGGATACTTAATAAGGAAATTTTATTTAGTTTGAAATCGTACCATATGAGCAGTTGGTTCTTCATGTGAAGACTGGACATAGCTGTAATCATTTACTTATGAGGAAGAAAACTTGTACTAAGTTAGAAGTTTGCTAGAATTGATAACTCAATGACTAGAATTGGCTCAAGTATCTTTATATGATTTTGGAAGGCCTCTTTAATAAACAGGTATACCAGTATATTATATAAAGTCAATACCTAATATGTTGACATGATAAAGTGATTACCATTTCTTTAGCATGATTTTAAAACCACTTAAACAATTTAAGCACAATATTAAAACTTAGTTTGTTGTTAGGCTCTTTACTCATCACAAAGCTATCACACCCTTGGAGTGGCTAGGAGTAAGGGTGGATATAAAACTCTATTAATAGATTTTACACTTTAAAACTCTGATATGTGACTTAAAAGGCTAATATAAAGCTCATAGATAAAATGTTTAAAATAATCTTTTACCTTTACATCACCTTGAAATAATAATATTAGACTATGAGATCTGGGAGTGTGATGCCTCTGGTTCTGTTCTTTCTTCACAAGATTTTTTTTTTTTTTTTTTTTGGCAATTCTAGGTCTTTTCTGGTTCCAGATAAACATTTGTATCATTTGTTCTATTTTCCTAAAAAATGTGCTTGGAATCTTGATGGGGATAGCATTAAATCTGTAGATAGCTCTGTGTGGTATATTCATTTTGATGATGTTAATTCTTCCAACCCATGAACATGGAATATCTTTCCACTTCTTTGTGTCTTTTTCTATTTCCTTGAGTAGTGACTCATAATTTTCAGTATACAAGTCTTTCACTCCCTTGGTTAGGTTTATTCCTAGATATCTTATTGTTTTAGTTGCTATAGTAAAAGGAATTGATTTCTGGATTTCAATTTCTTCTAACTTAGTGTGTGCGTAGAGGAATGCCACTGACTTTTGAATGTTAATTTTGTAGCCTGACACCTTACTGTATTGCCTGATGAATTCCAAAAGCTTCTTCCTGGATTCCTTAGGTTTTTCTATGTATACTATCATGTCATCTGCAAATAGGGAGAGTTTGACTTCTTCTCTTCTAGTCTGTATGCCTTTAATTCCTTGCTCCTGCCTGATTGCTATGGCAAGAACTTCCAACACAATGTTGAATAGTAATGGTGATGGTGGGCAGCCCTGTCTAGCACCTGATCTGAGTGGAAATGCTTCCAGTTTTTCACCATTGAGTATGATGTTGGCTGTAGGTTTGCTAGATATAGATTCCACTCTCTTCAGGAATTTTCCATCTATTCTCATTTTTGTAGTGTTTTGATCATAAAGGGGTGTTGTATTTTGTCAAAGGCTTTCTCTGCATTTATTGATATGATCATGTGGTTTTTTGGTCTTGCTTTTATTGATATGGTGGATCACGTTGATTGATTTACATATATTAATCCAACCTTGCATGCATGGGATGAACCCCACTTGGTCACAATGAACTATCTATTTAATATTCTGTTCCAGTTGGATAGAATTTTGTTCAGTATTTTAGCATCTGTGTTCATCAGAGATATTGGTATGTAGTTTTCTTTTTTGGTTGTGTCCCTGTCTGCTTTTGGTATTAGTGATTTTGGCTTCATAGAAGCTGGAAGGGAGTATTCCAGTGTCTTCAATCTTCTGGAAGACTTTTAAAAGTAGAGGTATTAGTTCTTCTTTGAAGGTTTTGTAGAATTCATTTGTAAAACCATCTGGTCCAGAACTTTTATTTTTGGGAAAGTTTTTGATAACTGTTTCAATTTCATTAGCTGTGATGGGCCTGTTCATGTTATCTAGCTCTTCTTTATTCAATTTTGGAAGTTCGTAGGTATCTAGGAAATCGTTCATTTCTTCCAGGTTCTCTAGCTTGGTGGCATATAGTTGTTCCTAGAAGCCTCACATGATATGTTGAATTTCTGCGATGTCTGTTGTGATATCTCCTCCTTCATTTATGATCCGATTTATTTGGTTCTTCTCCCTTTTTTGTTTTGTGAGTCTGGCTAAAGGTTTGTTGATTTTATTCACTCTTTTGAAGAACCCCAACATTTACTTTCATTGATCTTTTGTATGGCTTTCTTATTTTCAATGTTATTTATTTCTGCCCTAACTTTAGTGATTTCTGTCCTTCTTTTAGAATTCCTTTGTTCTTCTTCTTCTAGGTCTTTAAGATGTACAATCAAGCTGCTTATTTGTGCTTTTTCTTGTTTCCTAATGTGTGCTTGTATAGCTATGAACTTCCCTCTGAGTACTGCCTTAGCTGTGACCCAAATATTTTGATAGTTTGTGTCTTCATTTTCACTGAACTCTCAAAATATTTTGAGTTCTTCCTTTATTTCCTCTTTGACCCAGTAGTTGTTAAGTAGTGTAGTGTTGAGCTTCAACATTTTGGGACTATTACTAATCTTTTGTTGATTGTTAAGTGTTAGTTTAATTCCACTGTGGTCTGAGAAGATTCTTGGGATTATTTCAATGTTCTTGAATATGCTGATGCTGTCTTTGTGGCCTAACATATGGTCTATCCTTGAGCATGACCCATGTGGACTTGAGTAAAATGTGTATTCCAGTTTCTTGGGATGAATGACTCTGAAAATGTCCAATAGTTCTTGTTTAATCTATCTCCTTATTTAGCTCCCTTATGTCTTTATTGATTTTCTGCCTGGATGATCTGTCAAGTTGAGAGAGTGGGGTGTTGAAGTCCCCTAAAATGACTGTTTTGCTGTTAATACATTGCTGTAGCTCTTTCAGTAGATGTTTGATGTATTTAGATGGCTTCTCATTAGGTGCATAGATGTTAATAATTACTAAGTCCTCTTGATTGACTGATCCTCTGAGCATTATGTCCATTCCTATATTTTTAAATTTTATCTATCTTAAAGTCTATCATGTTAGATATGAGAATAGCTGTTCCTGCCCTTTTTTTCAGGGCCATTGTCTTGTATGATAATTTTACATCCTTTCACTTTGAGTCTGTGTGTCTTGCTGAGTTAGGTGGGTTTCCTGTAGACAACATATTGTTGGGTTGTGTTTTCTGATCCATCTTCATACTCTGTCCTTTTAATAGGTAAATTCAGGCCATTGACATTTATTGATATCAAAGATTAAAGATATTTTAATGCCATCATTGTAAAGTTTTAGAGTGTCCTGATATATGGCCTTTTTATGGTGGTCTGATTGTTTATAGGAGACCTTTCAGAACTTCTTTAAGGGCAGGCTTGGTGATAGTTGATTATTTCAACTGTTGCTTGTTTGATAAGGTTTTTATGCCTCCATCTAGTCTGAATGACAGTCTAGCAGGATACAGTAGTCTTGGTTGAAAGCCTTTCTCGTTGAGTACTTGACAGATAACTTTCCATTCTCTTCTGGCTTGTAGTGTTTGTGTGGAGAAGTCTGATGCTAATCTTATGGGTTTTCCTCTGTAGGTGACTCTTTATTTTTCTCTTGCCGCCCTCAGGATCCTTTCTTTATCCTTATTCCTTTCCATTCTAAATATGATGTGTCTTGGTGTCTTTAAGTCTGGGTTATTTCTGTTTGGGACTCTCTGGGCTTCTTGAACCTCTTTGATGTTGTCTAGACTAGAGAAGTTTTTAGCTATTATAGCCTGAAGAATACTTTCTTCCTCTGATAAGCCAATAATGTGTATTGTTTCTTTTGAAGTCATCCCATAGGACTCTGTTGTTGTTTTCAGCATCTCTTAATCTCTTTTTGAGATCTCTTCTTTTTTAGTTTCATCCTCCATCTTGCTAATTCTGTCTTCAGTTTCATTTATTCTATTCTCTTTGCCCTCTACTGTTTTCTGGAGTTCATCTATTTTGTTTCCCTGTTCTGATACTGTTTTACCTTGTTGAGCTAGTTGTGTTCTTAGCTCAGCTATTTCAGCTTTCTGTTCTCTAATAGCCTTGAGATAATTAGTTTTTCCTTCCAGAGTCTCATTTGTTGTTTTTGCATTTCTGATGACAATTCTTTCAAACTCTTTACTCACTCCTGTGATTATTTCCTCAGCTAGTGTTTGGATGTTGACCTCATTATCTTGTGTTTCACCCTTTGGGGGGCTTTAAGCTGGACTCTTGTCCTTGTTCATTTCTCCAGTATTTCCTCTTGTTGGTTTAACCATTATATATTATGTTATGAGTTCCCTCTCTCAGTACTTTTCAAATTACTGATCACTATTGCCTGGATTGACTTGTTTCTAAGTAAGGTAATTAAAGGGTTCATAGTTGTGGAAGTTAACAATTGTTTCAATAGTATTTTAATCCCTGATTCGGAGCTCAGTGGCTTAAAATCCTCTTTTGTGCTTTTTCTTCCGTGTAGGCTATGGGAGCCTGAGGGCTTTTAAACTATAAGTAGGTCTTAGCTTAATCATTGACTCCTGACCAAGAGATAAAGCAGGGTGTGGCAGAGATAATCCAGTGTTTATGCAAAGAGACTTTCACAGCCCCACTGCTATACCACCAAGGTATAGGTCTTCTCCTGAGTTTCTTGGTTGTTCTCTGTTTCCTGGTGTCAGCCCAGGGCTTCCCTGCTGCTTCTCCAGATTCTGAGGGCAGTAGCAATGGAAATTCAGAGTTGCACTTCGTGAGTCTCAGGGGAGTCCTCTCCTCCCTTCAGCTGTCCCCTTGTTGGTGGAACAGACTGGAGGTGGTGTCTCTGATAAATGTCAGGACTGTTACCAGCCACTTAATCTCTCCCTAGGCTCCTCTCTGGCCACCAGCCACACATGTTTGCACTCACCGGTGATTTGGTGGGTTCCTGAAGTCATTTTAGTCCTGTCTTGTTTCAGTCCTAGGTGTTCTCCTTTGGTATTCCTGGTTGATTGAGGAGAGGAGAGGAGAGGAGAGGAGAGGAGAGGAGAGGAGAGAGAAACATGGCTGCTGCTGCTTGTAGCCCCGCCTCCCAAACCACAAGCAAATTCTTCAGAACTCAGGTAGGATTTCTTCCAAGGACACATTCTTCTTATACATTTTATTTTAGTTTAGTTTGCTAACAGTACATTCCCTGGGGCTGGTGCCTGCCTGATGAATCCATTGCTCCTGGTAGGCATTTCACTCTATTTTTTTTTTTTTTTGCATTTGATATAGTAGAGAGCAACTGAGAATGGAGGGAGAGATGGAGAGGAAGAGATAAAGATAGATACTTGCAGACCTGCTTCTCTGCTCATGAAGCCGGCCCTTGCATGTGATGAACATGGGGCTTGAACCCAGGTCCTTGAGAGTGGTAGCATGTGCACTTAACTGGGTGTGCCACCACCAGGCCCTAAGTATATCATTTTATAAAAGCAGATGAAAGTGTCAGTGGTGTGGGAGGAGAGGAGGATCTGAGTGGACATTTTGGGACTGAAGTTATCAGTAGTCTGTCAACCCACTGTTGTAAATCAGCAGAGAGCACTGGGCGTGTCTAGAAGGTCTAATTGCCCTGGTGCTTGGCTTCTGACAGCAGAGAAATCTCTTCAGGGGAGCCTGGGTATATTATCAAATACTGAAGCCCTGCTCTGGTGGCAGGAAACTTTGCCTCCCTGCCCCACCACTTCCTAATTGATCAGAAACTTACTACCAAAGCTACAGTGCCACCTGGTGGCCAACAACAATAACAGCAAATTAGTACACTCCATCACAGGGATCAAGCCCAACACCAGGACTCCATGGGTGAGACCACAGAGAGCCCGAACTGGATCAGGTCTTATTAGAGAAAGAATTTTGAAATGTCCTCACAAGGAAACCTCTTCTTGTTTCTCCTTTCCTGTTCCTCGTCCTCAGACAGATCTTCCTCCTTCTGTTTCACTTCTTCACATTTTCTTCATTTTACTTTTGCCTTAAAAGGCAAAATATGTACCTTAAAGGAAAGTGTGCAATAATTTGCAGTGTGTTAAAGAAAAATGAAGCAAGAAAGTAGCAAGAACTAAAAGGTCCCCTTACAGTACCTAGTGAAATAGTTTCTACTTAGACCTAGATGCCGTCCTCACCTACCTCCTATGACATGTCCCCCAATCGCTCCAAAGCTAACCCGTCAGACAAAGTAAGGACTACAAAAGCTGAGTAGGGGAAGAGACTGGCAGACTTTAATGATGACTCTTTAGTCACTACCAGGCCACCCCATCACCTGGGTCCCTAGTCAGGGAGCCCTGGGATTCCCACACAGACATGGTGGGCCTAGACCTCTAACAGATCCCTCTCACCACTGTTACTGGTCATCTCCATCAGGAACAACATAAAGGACCCCTTTGTGAGCCCCTACAGGACCTTGCCCTCAATGTGAATCAACAACTGTTCCATTCTCCAAAGGGAGGGTGGGCAACACACTCTACCTACTACCCAAGTAAGATGGGTCCTGAAATTAATGCAGCCTGGAACATTCACAATGACCCTGGGTCCATACTCCCAGAGGGATAAAGAATATGGAAGTTATTAAGGGAGGGGATTGGCTACAGAGTTCTGGGGGGTGGGCAGTGTGTAGAAATGTACCCCATTTATCCTATAGTCTTGTCAATATTTCCATTTTATATAAAATAAAAAATTGGAAACTTCTTACTTTCATATTCAGTGTTTTTAAAAATGTGTTTATAAAGTAATAAATAATAATATTGTGTAGAGAGAAAATGATTGAGAGGGGAGGGAGATAGAGAGAGAAAGAAACAGAGAGAGACCTGCAGCCCTGCTTCACCACTCACGAAGTTTCCTCCTGCAGGTAGGGACCAGGGGCTTGAACAGGTTCCTTGGGCACTGCACTGTCTGCACTTGACCAGGGGCATCACTGCCTGGCCCCTAGGCTACATTCTCATGAAAATCTAAAGCCATTGTGCTCAGACTGAAGGTGAAATCTTCAGTCTTAGGAACCAAACTCTACTTTGATCAACTTTTGCTTCCCTAGTATTTTTAGGACTCTCCCTCTAAACCATTTTAATGAGATAATCAAACTGTGACTTTGCTCCCAAGTATACTGAACATAATGTTGGCCTACAAATTGCCTCCAACCCTAGGGACACTGGGTCTTCTTTCCAGATTTAAAAATCCTGACTAGAAACCACGGATCATTTCCTTGGCCAGGCTTTGTCAAACCTCGGTAACTCTGCACTGTATCAGCCCATGAGTAGGGTGATGATGTGTTGTGTTGTCTAAACTGGGGAGCTTGAGCGTCAGGGGAGGGGTCAGCAGTGGATGGACACTAGGACAACAATATCAGTCAGATTCCCCTGAGCAGTCCCAGTTGTATGACCACCCTCCCTATGAGTGAACTTTCTCCACAGCTGTAGAAAATCGGGCAGGTAAGGTCAAGTCATTAACCAGACACACAGTAAGTACACTTGTGAGTAGAAAGATAATGTCAGAGGGAAACCCAAGACAGGGTCTTCTATGTCCATGTATGTAACACCAACAATGGCCCAGATCCTCCAGCACAGATTCCAATTGGGGTTTCTCATAGAGCTGGGAGATCTCCATCGACCTTCTTCTCCAGCAACCACTGGAAGCCAGTCCAGGAGGCTATGCCATTTCTAGTTGCCCAAGTTATTCGTTGTATAGTGAGACATGAACCAAGTTGGCTGCCTATTGAAGGAGTACTAAGCTGGAAAGAAACTGTGGGTTCTAATTTATAGAGTTCCCCTCTGACACTTATGGAGTGATAGAATGGGACCGTCCACACGGATGCTCATGTATGTTTGTAGAGCCTTGAGATAATCTGAAGGAGGGCACATAGCCCAAGGAGCTGTTGAGTGCTGAGACATCAGCACTCATTTTGAGTGTGCAGAGTTACAGAGAGACACCTCAACATGGAGCCCTTGTCACTGACCCAAAATGAAGGCACATGCAGACAAACAAACTTCAGTGAATACAGTGGACCTTCTATAAGGGTACACCACGACGATGAGATGTGACCCATGCCATCTGGATCACAGGGACATCTCATCAGTGGAGTCTTTCACTTACAACTCAACCTTGTCAGAGGCTGACCTAGTCATGATATAGGTTTATGTGAAATGCACGACTGACCACTTAGGTTGTGGGTATCCTTCAGTCCATCAATACTAACCAAAAACATTTTAATTCCCCTCCCTCCCCACCCCACTTTCACTTTTCCTCCTGACCCTGAGTATGTGAAATTGATCAGACAATGTAGAATTATTCCTGACCAGCTATTTCCTCGGATGATTCCAGCACTGAGGCTCCCACGGGTAACTTGCCTCTGGACCACAGTGGTCTGAATGTTGGTCATATCCTAAAGCTGTGTCCTGATAAAATCTCTGCCACCGAGACATTCTTTGACAACAACAAAACAATCGGAGAAGTGTAAAGAGAGCCATTTATTGAAGCAAGATGTTGACACTTGTTGCATTTTCCACAGAAGATCAAGTGATCTTTGAAAGGACAAGGTGTATGAATAGACTTCTTAATTCTTTACACACTCCTTAAGTAGTCTTCCCTGAAATGGACAAGAAAAAAAAAGAATAGTGATCAGTAATGTAGCTCTGGACATGATATTAAAGCCAGTAACACTAGAATATATATATTTATATATCTAGATATGAAGTGTATTCTAAAATCCAAAAGGCAGCTGGAGGGGAAGGTCAAACGGTGGGACCTACAGTGTGTACGATTCAGAATTTGCAGTGACTGCAATGAGCATGAACGTGTACAATCATTTCTACCACCTGACTAATTACCTCTGAGGAGACCCAAAGTAAGAAAAAGGATTCTTCTGGCAGAAGTAGAGTGATGGTGGAGACAGAATCACCCAGGAATATTTTCTTTGATGGCCTGGAACCAAGGACTCATTTCATTTTTTCACTTGGAGTGAGCATTGTCTCAAGGAAGGGAAGGCTTGGTAAGTAGTGTTTGCAGAGTGTCAACTTCACATGTGGAATTCAACCCAAGACACATGAACTTCTCAGCATGAGAGAAAGGATGCTTGTGGATATTTTCTGTGGGAACTCATGACCTAAGCGAATTGGGGAAGACCTGTAAACATTTGACTCTTTTATTTTATTTTTTTATTTTTTTATTTTCTTTTTTCTTTTTTTTTAAATTAATATACGGGGCGTGCAAAAAGGGTGAGGGGGACAAGCAGAAGGGGTGAGGGGGCGAGCAGAAGAGGTGAGGGGACGAGCATAAGGGGTGAGGGGGCGTGCAGAAGGGGTGGGGGGGCGTGCAGAAGGGTTGGGGGCGAGCAGAAGGGGTGAGGGGGCGTGAAGAAGGGGTGAGGGTGTGAGGGGGCGCGCAGAAGGGGTGAGGGGGCGTGCAGAAGGGGTGGGGGACGTGCAGAGGGGTGAGGGGGGCGTGCAGAAGGGGTGAGGGGGCGAGCAGAAGGGGCGAGGGGGGCGAGCAGAAGGGGTGCGGAATGGCCAGCCGGCGGGAGTCCTGGGGTCTGAGCTTGGAACCCCGTCCAATTTTTCACGATGGGAAAAGTCCAGTGGTCCGAGGGCACGGTCAGGATGGACAGCGAGGGCAGAGGGGGTGGGATGGAATGGAGCTGGGGCGCCCCCTCCCCCAGCCCCAGCACCGCGCTGCCCCTCTCTCCCGCCCACCGCCCACCAGCACCCACTCTTTGCACCTGCACCGCTCCGACTCCGCTCTGGCGGCCAGGATCCAGACACGGTGCTGTGTGCGCCCGGCAGGCTGGCACCCTCTGGTGACCGTGCCCCGCGCGCGGGTCCCCGCAGGCCTCCCAGCACACACCTCGGGACCCGCCCGCACCTGCCCACCCCGCACCTGCCCGCGCCCCGCGCCTACCCGCGCTCTGCCCGGCGGTACCGCTCGGCCTGCTGCGCCAGGGCGAGGCTGCCCGGGCCCCCACAGCCTAACAAAGAGGCGGCGGCAGGCTGGGGAGGGCAGTGCGGGGTGTGCGCTGTGCGGGTGCGGGTGCACGTCCTGTGGGCTGGTCCGCTTGCAGCAAGAGCCCCCTCTCCCGCCTACCCGGCACAGGTTCCAAACAATCGAGCGAAGGTGATGAAAGGAAAAAATAAAATAAAATAAAAATGCACAAAAAGAAAAAAAAATCGTCTCCCAAGCAAAACAAGGCTCCTTTCCGTACCAGTGGTTTCCCTGCTCCCGAACCCCCAAACTCGTCTAAAGTCTCCGGGTCCCCATGGGTGCAGCGGAGGCGCTGGCGGCGAGGGTCCCGGCGGCGTGGACCCGGGCTGCGGCTCTGCCCCGCTCGGTGCGTCCGGGGGCGCGGAGCCCGAGCGCCTGCGGAGGGAGCTGCGAGGCAGTACCTGCCAGTCCAGGCTCCGCTCTGACTCTTTCTAATGGTACAAGATAAGTATGGCGATGGCATTTGTGAATGCTTGGGGTATGCAGAGAGGGTCCATATGCACTGGCTCTGATAAGGCAGAGAGTAGTGTTTGAAGATGGAAGGTAGACAGAACATGTGCTGTGTGGCCTTGGATTTACAGGAGTTATAGAGGCCCAAATGCTGACAGAGGACGTGATGGTTCATCTCTCCCACTACCAACCTATTAGGAGTTCCCAGGGGAACTATGGCCGAAGGTGAGAGGAGATGCAGGGAGCACAGGCCATGTGCCTTTACCATTATGCCTGGGTCCAGTGATCCTCTCCCCAGACAGTGTGAAATATATATCCGGGCAGGGGCAGTGAGCTGAAGGGGAAGGACATACCCAGACAGAGGCCCTGTTCAGCCACAAAAGGCTCGGAGTGTGGGCCATCACTGTCTACCTTGTACACATGGCTCACCCATCAGACCTGAGTGGCATGCAGGTCTCTCCCACCTGTGTCCCATAAGCTGCTCATGGGTCTCCCTGCTGGCCATGTAGCAGAGCAGAAGCAAAACAAGAAAGAAATTACCACTATCTTCATACACAGAAGTTTCTCCTTGGTGGTCAGCACATCAATGGCATCTTTCGCTTTCATTTCAGCCTCAAAAACCTCTTCAGATGGATCAAATAATCTAAGTATTCTTGCGAACATAGGTTTTGGAGCCAAGAACATAGCGCCTATTTCTATAGGAATCGCTGGGCAGATTGTTCCCGCACTTACTGTAAGAGGAAAAAAGGAAGCTATTGTTGATGCTGTTTTTTATGCCTATCAACTAATCCTAAGGTCTCTCCTGTGAGCCGTAGTCTGTGAAGTTCAATGCAGAGAATTTACTGGCACAACATAGGAGGCAAATGGGGAGGAAATGTCAGTCTTTACCAACAATAATTTGGACATTTTGAGATAACTGTACAAGAACAAAAGTTGCATCAGAATTAGTGTTTGGTACAATGGACAATCACATCATCAAGGCAAAGATGCCACATATGTTGTGCTGATTTTCAACGATGCGCACCTGAGGCATTGGTGCTATAATACAGCACATCAACTCACAAAATGAAAACAAGAGGCATGGCCATGGAATAACAGGAATGGAATCATCTCTCCTCCCAAAACATCAAAGAAATACAACAAGAGACCCAACTGAAGTTATGATCTACAGCTGAGGGTTCTGCAGCCTCAGGTGGGTGCTCGCATGTGAAGTTGGGGCCAAAGGGACATGGGCTGAGGAACACTGAAGTCAGGTCAGAGCTGGCTGCTCAGTGCTGAGCTGTGCCATTTTGGCGATATTGCTTTAAGTGCAGCAAGCAATGAAGGTTGTTTTGAGGGCCAGAAGAAAAGAGAAAATGGAAACAAGTTAGCTGCGTGAAGAGTGAAGACATGCAAAGTTCTTGTTGAATGAATGGTTGGGATTCACCTAGAATCAAGTCATCACCATCCTCATCATGGTACTATTTCTGCTGCAGTTGCTGGTAGTATTCCTAGAAACTCAGCACTTGTAAATTTCACCATCCTTACTTATTCTGAAGAGGCCATGGGAAGATTTATTCTTCAGAGACTCAAGGAGGACTGACCTCAAGGCACAGAGGTCTCTCTGATACACTTCTCGGCATTTGTTAGGAGCAATTTATGAGCCACGAAGCTGCATATTCAACTGGCATGTAAGAAATGAGAAGGAGAAATCTAACAACTTCTGAATATCTCCTAGAGGCCTGGACTAGTCTTGGCATCTTAATTGTATGCCACTGTGCTATAGTTTGATAAGAAACTGTACTTACCTTCACAGCAGTAAAGGGCCAGAGTGACCAACAGGACAGGCAGGAAGAGCCTCATGGTTAGTTGTTCCCTGAGATTTCAGCTTTGAGAAATGATGAGCACTTAGGAGCTGCACTCAGGAGCCTGGGGGATCCCAGGGATATTTATGCCTGGGGAGCCTTATGGGTCCTGCCAAGATGGACATGTGATAGGCCACAAGGCTTGGCTTCCCAGCCTCATTTCCTCATGAGGTCTGGTGGCATGCACCAGTGTCATACATGGGCTCCAGAGACTTGGTCCCAGTTCCCATGACAGACATTGTTGCGTCATACACCTCTCTTGTGTAGGCACTATCGAGATTGTAGTTTGAAAAATATGTAGTCATTGAATCATGTGAGCTACACCTGGACTTTTAGCCTAACACAGACAGGATGTGCCTGGTTTTGTATATTTAACTTAGCACAGAGCCTGGCACAGAGAAATGGAAAAGCAGCTGTTCTCTGAATAAATATGTAACTTATTCAGAGTGATCTCTGAATAAATATGTAATTTATTCAGACAATAAATAAATATTCTTCTGATGCTTCAGATTTGAAGTGTGAACAAATAAGCACTGAACTTGGTGAGGGTGCCACTTGGTGTACAAAAATACTATGCGAGGCCTCTTTTTGGGCAGTTCATAGAGAAAGCTTGAAGTAGTGATGCTAGTTGTGAAGGAAATCAATGGTTTTTAGGACTCCAGGGAAAACAGTACATAGAGGAAGATTACATGCCCTAACTATTAATTTCATACTCATATTTAAAGTTACTAAAGAATCACAGACTTAAGTATTTTTATCATTTATATTTAACTTTTTTTTTTTTGCCTTCAGGATTATTGCTGGGGCTCCGTCCCTGCACTCTGAATCCACTGCTCCTGGAGGTAATTAGCTCCATTTTTGTTCTTGATGTTGTTGTTGTTGTTGTCATTGTTGCTACTGTTGTTGTTTTGGATAGGACAGAGAGAAATAGAGAGAGGAGGAGGAGACGGAGGTGGGGAGAGAAAGGCACTTGTAGATCTGCTTCACCACTTATGAAGCAAGCCCCCTGCAGGTGGGGAGCAGGGGTTCTTATCAGGATCCTTACACTGGCCCTTGTGCTTCATACCATTGGCTTAACCTGGTGCTGCCACCGGGCCCCCATATATTTACATTTTCTGTTTAAATGAGATCACAGCTCAGGTCCGGCTTATCATAGTGAGTGCGACTGAATCTGGATCTTTGGAACCTCAGGCATGAGATTTCCTTTGTATAGTCATTATGTTATCTGCCCCACCGATAATCATAGACTTGTCTGTAAACTCCAAATTGATAAATGAAGTCCCCTTTGCTTTGCCCTTTCCATGGGGTGGATGACACTTCTTGATCCATCAAAGTTCCCATATTAGACAGACACACCGACAGGGAGTCCTTCTCTGCCTCTGCCCATCCTTGGGCAGAACACTCTATAAAACCCAGTACAGGGCATGTAAAGTCTATGGAAAAGCTTTGGGAAGTGTTCAGATCATGGTAGAGAAACTATTTATGTACCTGCTGTCAGGAAGGATGTGTATACTTCTATCAGAATGCCAGTTTTGGAGGAGTGAAGTGGAAGAACACACAAGGGGAGAGAGAACCACGTAACTATGTGACTTGCAGGCACACATCAGGGAGCAGGTTATCTTGAGAAAGCAGTGCAACAGGAACAGGAAGGCTGTGAGGGCAGAGAGACAGGAAGGGAAAGGCAGGTACATTTTCCGCTTTATAGTGAGTAATGCTGCCGGAATGGAAGAGTGAGGGGGTGACACATCTAGATATTTGGTCCTGGGGCCAGGTGATGGTGCACCTGATTAAGTGCTCACATTACAGTGCTCAAGGGACCAGGTTCAAGCCTCTGGTTCCCACCTGCAGGGGGAAAGCTTCAAGAGTGGTGAAGCAATACTGCAGGTGTCTCTCTGTCTCTGTCCCTCTCTATCCCCCCTCCCCTCTCAATTTCTCTGTTTCTTTCCAATAATAAATAAATAAAACTAAAAAAAAGAGAGAGATAGATATTTGGTCCCTATGCTTTCTTGCTATGCTTCCGGTATCCAGTAAAATAACATTGTCTTTTCACTTTTGTTAGTATGGTCATTGCCTAAAAAAAGGAAAAAAACATAAAAATTAAAAATTATTAATAAGGACATGGACTAGTAAGAGCACTTGTCCATCTTTTACTTTTGGCTGTCCCTCAAAGTCCCAAAATAGGATTGACAGTCAGTCAGGCTCATCTCTGAATATGTAGGCAGAATAATCAGATCTAGGATCTTAAAGACAAATCACAAGCCCATGTTCATAGCAGCATTAGTCACAGTAGTCGAGAGTGGAACCACACATATCCATCAACAGTAGACTGGATGGATTAACAGTGTCCTGGGAAGGTATACTTATGGGAAGAGTGTTCATTCTTATCGATGAAGAAACCTTATCACAAGCTCTGACACAGAGGATTCTTGGGAAGTGCACTACGTGAAATAAAGCAGGTACAGCATGAGAACTACTGTGTGATTTGACATGTACACCCTCTATGGGATAATGAAGTTGTCAGAAACAGAGAGCAAAAGGGTTATTCAAACAACTACAGAGAAGGGGAATGAAAATCAAGCCATTCAGATCATATATGACAACAACATTTTTTTCTCCATCTCTTTTTCTATCTGTTTATTTTTTTATTTAAACTGTCAGAGGATACTTCAGATATATAGTTTAATACAGAGCATCTGTGAACTTAACAAATAGATTCTACTAAATACTTCATAGTAGATTTCTTTAATTTGTATTTATTTAGTTAGCGTTTTTCTACTTTCTTTTTCTTTTTCTTCTTTCTTCTTCTTCTTATCCTTTTCTTTCTAACTTAAGCTGCTCAAAAATAGCAACTATTAGTGAAAACGAAGGAAAAGAAATAAAACTCTTTTTATTATTGAATTTTCTGCTGTGACTTCTCTCCATTTTCTAATGGCTTGTGTCTTACTGCTAACTTTACCGAGTTCATTTTTATTGTCTTTATATTTTTATTTTTATAACTTATTTATTTATTCCCGTTTGTTTTCCTTCTTGTTTTATTGCTGTAGTTATTATTGCTGTTGTTGTTGCTGGATAGGGCAGAAAGAAATGGAGAGAGGAGGGAAAGACAGAGAGGGGGAGAGAAAGATAGACACCTGAAGACCTGCTTCACCGCCTTGGAGCGACTCGAACCAGGATCCTTCTGCTGGTCCTTGCACTTTGATCCACCTGCGCTTAACCTGCTGCACTACCACCTGACACCCCTTTACCACGTTCTTTATGTATTTTAGTTGTTGGTCATTTTTATGGTATATGTCATAGAAAGATCTTTTCCTGTTCTGTAGTGTCTGTTTCCATGTGTGTGAAGATGCCATTTGCTGTGGAGGAGCTTCTCAGTTCAGTGTAGTCCCATTGGTTGGTTTGTGCTTTTGTATTTTTTATTATTGGACTGGACTGATTCAGAACATTTCTGAAGCATGTGAAGTGTGGGATCCAGAGGGCCAACAAACATATGAGAGGGTGCCCAAAGTCACTGATTATCAGAGAAACACAAATAAAGATAAAAATGAGACACAACATGATACTATGTGAATGTGATACCATGTGATAACATGACAATGTCATCTATTTGTGAAGTTAGAAATAAATATTGATGACGATGTGGGGAAGAGGGTGCATTTCTACACTGCTGGTGAGACTATAACTTAGTCTAACCCGTAAGGAGAACCTTTAAGTCTGGAAATTTCTCAGAACACTGAACAGGGATCTACAATATGACCAAGAAATTTCTGTCCAACTTATTTACCAACAGAAACAAAAAAGCCTATTAGAAGAGTTCTTTGTACACCTATATTAATAGCAGCACAATTTGTAATAGCCAAAACTTTGAAGCAATCCAGATTCCAATGACAGACGAGAAGCTAAAAAAATGTGTGGTACATATACACAGTGGAGTACTAGCTAGCTGTTAAGAATGATAAAGTTGGAGGTCGGGCGTAGAGCAGTGGGTTAAATGCACATGGCACAAAGTACAAGGACTGGCATAAGGATCCTGGTTCAAGCTCCCGCTCCCCACCTGTAGGGGAGTCGCTTCACAGGCGTGAAGCAGGTCTGCAGGTGTCTTTCTTTCTCTCCCCCTCTCTGCCTTCCCCTTCTCTCTCCATTTCTTTCTGTCCTATCCAACAACGACAACAACAATGAGTACAATAACAATAAAAAGCAACAAGGGAAACAAAAGGGATATATATATATGTATATATATCTACACATTCATATATATATACTGGTTAAAAAAGAATGATAAAGTCATCTCTTCTCCCTCACCATGGGTAGAACTTGCAGTTATCATGTTAAATGAAATAGGCCAATAAGAGAAGGACAGATGTTGGATTCCCTTACTTAGAGGTGAAAATTAGGATATAAAGACAGAGAGGGAAACTAAAAGGGGATGTTGGAATGCATGGAGTGTATTGCACTAAAGCAAAGAATTCTGGGAAATGAGGGGGAAGAAGAAGATGAAGGACACCTTGGATTCCTGTTGCATGATGTCAGAAAAGGACCCAAGTAGAGAGTGAGAGTGTTCTGTAGAGGACTTCCACAGGGTGATGAGAAATTGTACCCTTGTGTCAATAACTGCACTGCAATCCACTCACCATTCAGTAACAATATAAGGAAATATTTTCTTCAAATGAATAAAGATCATATAAAACTGATCAAGTGGGTCATTTTATATACTCAGTCAACTATCAGAAAAATTAAAGAAACTGCTGGAACCTCACAGTACAACTTGCAAAGTCCGATGATCCGGCGAGCATAGAAGGTGTGTGGAAAGTGGTAGGGCTGTGGCCCAAATTTCAAGAAATATCAGCAGTCAGGCAAAGCTACTGGAGCCATCTTAAGGTGCTGACACCAATGGGCAGACAGACAGTAGCGCAGGGACACACACGTCTGAGGAGCAAAGTGGACAGAAGCCAGAACAGGCTGAAGAAGGGAGATCTTTATCTGCAAACAGAAACACCCACACCAATCACCTTAGATGAAGAACTGGGAAAATGGAGGGGAAGTAGGTGGAGCCATCTAGAAACCAGTGATCTTGTTGCAATGCTATGTGAAATTAATAGCAGGGACAGCCCCACCCCAACCCCCACCACACAAAGATTGTTAAATAAGATAAAAATATGGCACCACTTGCTGGTAGAATAGCAGAAACTATGGTCAAATACACAGACATTAACCATCATAATGAGATGGAACAGATATCTCTGAAGTTGAATTTAGGAAGCTAATGATGAAAGTGTTGCAAGACTCTGAAGTATAACATCCAGTGCAAATTTAGGAAACTAGATATCACTTTATCGAAGAGCTAAGAATTCCACAAAGAGAAATCCAAAAGGAAACACTGGAAATAAAATAAACCCTGACAGTAGAAGTGCATAGATGAGGACTTATATTTAGAATAAATTGGCTTGAAGACAGAATAGCAGGACTGGAAAATAAAGTCACAACACTCTAAGAGTATAAAGCAGTTGAAAAGAGAAAGTTTACTAAAAATGAAGGAATTCTCTGTGAAACAGCTGACTCCAGCAATAGAAAACAAAAGTTACTGGATGTCTTAGGGTGAAGAAAAGGAGAGAGGAGGGGAGAGTATGTTCAAATAAATCATTGCAGAAAACTTTCTATACCTGGGCGCTGATCAAAACATGGATACAGAGGAAGCTGAAAGGAAACCAGAGTGACTGACCTCCAAACAACCAACGTCAAGGAACATAACTGTCACACTTTCTAAAAGTCAGGACAAGGAAGAGATACTGCAGGCTGCAAGGAAAAAGAAGACACTCACACTCAGAACAGAACCATTAGCCCCTCACTAGATCCCTCAGCACAAACTTGAGAAGGGAATGAAGAAGAGAATGAAGTGACATATTTAAAGTATTAAGAGATAAGAATCATCACCATGTGTACACTATCCTGCCAAGCTACTCTTTCAGCTTGAAGGAGAACTCAAAATCTTCCCAACATACAAAAAGTGAAGGAATTCACCATTGACAGTCCTGTTTTGCAAAACCTACTGAACGGAGTCCTTAAGTTAAATAAGTAAAGGAACACTAAGTCCAAATAAGGTAACCTGTGGCAGAATGTAAATGGAAACTCAAACAACAGCAACCAAAGGAACAAAAACATAGGAAAAGAGAGGGCAGAAAGGACTGAGTGGTATGAACAATGTTGGCAAACCAAGGCCAATATCAAAGACCTAGAAATCAGAACAGAAACTTTTAAATCTTTATCTTTGCCCAATTTTTGATGGAAGCAGAAGGGAAAGTGTGGGTGGGATAGGTCAGCAATAGAGGGATGCGTAATGGGGAATTCCACATGTAGGTGGAAGTCGGGAGGCAGAATCAGAAAAGGAGAACCCAGGGTGAAGCCTGGACTGGGGATGCTGTACTGCACCAAATCAAGTGACGGGGCGGGCGGGGATGCTGTACTGCACCAAATCAAGTGACGGGGCGGGGGGCGGGCGGGGATGAAATAGGTCTGGGGGGTGAAAGGGGTCTGGATTCCTTAGTCAGGGGGAACAGATTAGGTAGCAGACACCTGCTACAGAAAACTGAGAAACCTCACACACGTATAAACAATTGTGATATAATACATCACCCCCCCCCCACCAATAAAAAGAATCAACAGAGGCATTTGCCTTCTTCCTGAAGGAACACTTCAGCATTGAAAGAAGTCAGCTGTTCTTAAATTATTCAATACACTTTTCAATACACAATTATTCAATGCTACTGCCATCAGAATCCTCACAGAACATTCCAGGATTGGTTTTGATATTTAATTGCTGTTTCTGTCTTTCAAGATGTGGAGCTATGCCATTATGGGGAAGAACCAACATTAAATTTAGGATGCCTTGTCTCATGCTCAGTACTGGAATGTTGTAATGTCATGTTGTGTGGCTCCCCTCACTAAGTTTCTTCACCTGTCAATGGTGGGAAAGCAGTGCTTATCTGACAGGGCTCACGTTAGGAAAACTGTATGAAAAACAGTAAACAAGGTGCTCTGCGAAGTTTGTGTCAGTAAAGTCAACTCTGATACTAATGGGTCAAATGACAAAAATTGTGAGTCTTGGGCCCAAGAAGATCACCTCTTTCTCAAAGTCAAATATCAAACTGAATCCAACTGATTCTGTCAACAAGGAATGTTTATTTATACAAAGTGCTGGAAAAGTGTCTTCAAACTGTCTTTAGCTCCATTAACTCCTTTCTCAGTTAAGATAATTACCTTAACTTAGTGTCTGATTTCACACTGTTGAGTCTCTGTGAATTATGCCCTGGTGTTTGGGGTGTGGGATGTGTGATCTCCTGGAGCCCTGGGTAGCAGCAGAGCACCTGCTGGCACTCTTGAACACCTGATGCATGGATCACTGTCACCCTATGATCTGTGAGCTGAAAGGGAGTTAGTTCATGGCCTGAAAGAGTTCACTGGGGAACCAGGATTCTATGAGGGAAAGTTCCCTTCACCTTGTTTCCCAACTCTTGCCACTGTGTAATCATCCTGTGATGTCCAAGTTACTTCTGTGTCTGCCTTAGGGAGAAAGTGAAGGAAACATTCAATATTGCTTGATTTGTTTCAGAATTTCCTGTAGCAGTTTCTCTTTTTAAGTGTCCCAATAGTTTTAGTTCCAAGTATTTTCATTCTGTGCTATTCATGATTCTACTAACTATCCAACTTCCTTTGTTTCTTGTACTTATTTGCCAAAATTGAAATAACACTAGACTGGTGCTCACTAAAAATATTTCTGAGGAGATAGCATCATCCCAGATGTGCAGGAGGAGAGAGAGAGTTAGTTCAGGAAAATTAGCTTTTCCAGGCTCTGGCCTCAGTTTTATATTACCATACACAGTCTCATTATTTTTTTAAAAATAAGTAAGATCTATCTATTCTATGTTTCTAAGAACCACATCCAAAAGAAAGACAAACAGAATTTCAGGGTGAGAGGATGGGACAAGGTATCCCAAGCCAATCATGCAGACAAAGAGGCTGGCAAAGTGATTCTTTATTGAAATGTATTTTTTATTTATAAAAAGGAAACACTGACAAAACCATAGGATAAGAGGGGTACAACTCCACACAATTCCCATCACCAGAACTCCATATCCAATCCCCTCCACTGATAGCTTTCTTATTCTTTATCCCTCTGGGGGTATGGACCAAGGGACATTGTGGGATGCAGAAGGTAAAAGGTCTGGCTTCTGTAATTGCTTCCCTGCTGAACGTGGGAGTTGATAGGTCAATCCATACTCCCAGCCTGCCTCTCTCTTTCCCTAGTGGGGTGGGGCTTTGGGGAATCAGGGCTCTGGCACACATTGGTGGGGTTATTCAGGGAAGTCTGGCTGGCATCATGCTAGCATCTGTAACCTGGTGGCTGAAAAGAGAGTTAACCTATAAAGCCAGACAAGTTATTGACTAATCAGGAACCTAAAGGCTGAAATAGTGCAGATAAAAAGTTGGGGGGGGGGTCTCCATTTTTAGTAGGCCTATTTTAGTTATATTCCAAAGTGCTTATGACTATACTAGTGTGTTTTTTCCCTGAGCCTGAATTCTGATATGCAGGTGGATACAAGTTATTGTCTGGGGAGAAAAAATGAGAGAGCAGGAGACAGAGAGAGACAGAGAGGGAGAGAGAGACTTGGCAGAACATCCCTCAGTTCTATTACAAGGTTTACACTAAGGACTGAGCCAGGTGTGTCTAGAGAATGCAAGTTGTCTGCTCTGACACAGAGTTATAGCCCTCACACTCTAATCATGTTCTTTCTGAAACTGTTTTTTCCTAAAATAGCCAGTCTGTGCATGATAATATAAAAACTGAGTCCAGAGCCTGGGGAGACCCTCCACCAAGAAAGCTCATTTCCCAGACCTCTCTCTCTCCTCTTGCACATCTCGGATGATGCTATCTCCTCAGAAAGATTTTTACTGCCCACCGGTCTAGTATTGTCTCAACTTTAGCTAATAAAAGAAGAAGCCAACGGAGTGGGATAGTTTATAGAATCACGAATAGCACAGAATGAAAGTACTTGGAAATAAAACTATTGGGACACTTAAAAAGAGAAACTGCTACAGGAAATTCTGAAACAAATCAAGCAATATTGAATGTTTCCTTCACTTTCTCCCTAAGGCAGACACAGAAGTAACTTGGACATCACAGGATGATTACACAGTGGCAAGAGTTGGGAAACAAGGTGAAGGGAACTTTCCCTCATAGAATCCTGGTTCCCCAGTGAACTCTTTCAGGCCATGAACTAACTCCCTTTCAGCTCACAGATCATAGGGTGACAGTGATCCATGCATCAGGTGTTCAAGAGTGCCAGCAGGTGCTCTGCTGCTACCCAGGGCTCCAGGAGATCACACATCCCACACCCCAAACACCAGGGCATAATTCACAGAGACTCAACAGTGTGAAATCAGACACTAAGTTAAGGTAATTATCTTAACTGAGAAAGGAGTTAATGGAGCTAAAGACAGTTTGAAGACACTTTTCCAGCACTTTGTATAAATAAACATTCCTTGTTGACAGAATCAGTTGGATTCAGTTTGATATTTGACTTTGAGAAAGAGGTGATCTTCTTGGGCCCAAGACTCACAATTTTTGTCATTTGACCCATTAGTATCAGAGTTGACTTTACTGACACAAACTTCGCAGAGCACCTTGTTTACTGTTTTTCATACAGTTTTCCTAACGTGAGCCCTGTCAGATAAGCACTGCTTTCCCACCATTGACAGGTGAAGAAACTTAGTGAGGGGAGCCACACAACATGACATTACAACATTCCAGTACTGAGCATGAGACAAGGCATCCTAAATTTAATGTTGGTTCTTCCCCATAATGGCATAGCTCCACATCTTGAAAGACAGAAACAGCAATTAAATATCAAAACCAATCCTGGAATGTTCTGTGAGGATTCTGATGGCAGTAGCATTGAATAATTGTGTATTGAAAAGTGTATTGAATAATTTAAGAACAGCTGACTTCTTTCAATGCTGAAGTGTTCCTTCAGGAAGAAGGCAAATGCCTCTGTTGATTCTTTTTATTGGTGGGGGGGGGTGATGTATTATATCACAATTGTTTATACGTGTGTGAGGTTTCTCAGTTTTCTGTAGCAGGTGTCTGCTACCTAATCTGTTCCCCCTGACTAAGGAATCCAGACCCCTTTCACCCCCCAGACCTATTTCATCCCCGCCCGCCCCCCGCCCCGTCACTTGATTTGGTGCAGTACAGCATCCCTGCCCGCCCCGTCACTTGATTTGGTGCAGTACAGCATCCCCAGTCCAGGCTTCACCCTGGGTTCTCCTTTTCTGATTCTGCCTCCCGACTTCCACCTACATGTGGAATTCCCCATTACGCATCCCTCTATTGCTGACCTATCCCACCCACACTTTCCCTTCTGCTTCCATCAAAAATTGGGCAAAGATAAAGATTCAAAAGTTTCTGTTCTGATTTCTAGGTCTTTGATATTGGCCTTGGTTTGCCAACATTGTTCATACCACTCAGTCCTTTCTGCCCTCTCTTTTCCTATGTTTTTGTTCCTTTGGTTGCTGTTGTTTGAGTTTCCATTTACATTCTGCCACAGGTTACCTTATTTGGACTTAGTGTTCCTTTACTTATTTAACTTAAGGACTCCGTTCAGTAGGTTTTGCAAAACAGGACTGTCAATGGTGAATTCCTTCACTTTTTGTATGTTGGGAAGATTTTGAGTTCTCCTTCAAGCTGAAAGAGTAGCTTGGCAGGATAGTGTACACATGGTGATGATTCTTATCTCTTAATACTTTAAATATGTCACTTCATTCTCTTCTTCATTCCCTTCTCAAGTTTGTGCTGAGGGATCTAGTGAGGGGCTAATGGTTCTGTTCTGAGTGTGAGTGTCTTCTTTTTCCTTGCAGCCTGCAGTATCTCTTCCTTGTCCTGACTTTTAGAAAGTGTGACAGTTATGTTCCTTGACGTTGGTTGTTTGGAGGTCAGTCACTCTGGTTTCCTTTCAGCTTCCTCTGTATCCATGTTTTGATCAGTGCCCAGGTATAGAAAGTTTTCTGCAATGATTTATTTGAACATACTCTCCCCTCCTCTCTCCTTTTCTTCACCCTAAGACATCCAGTAACTTTTGTTTTCTATTGCTGGAGTCAGCTGTTTCACAGAGAATTCCTTCATTTTTAGTAAACTTTCTCTTTTCAACTGCTTTATACTCTTAGAGTGTTGTGACTTTATTTTCCAGTCCTGCTATTCTGTCTTCAAGCCAATTTATTCTAAATATAAGTCCTCATCTATGCACTTCTACTGTCAGGGTTTATTTTATTTCCAGTGTTTCCTTTTGGATTTCTCTTTGTGGAATTCTTAGCTCTTCGATAAAGTGATATCTAGTTTCCTAAATTTGCACTGGATGTTATACTTCAGAGTCTTGCAACACTTTCATCATTAGCTTCCTAAATTCAACTTCAGAGATATCTGTTCCATCTCATTATGATGGTTAATGTCTGTGTATTTGACCATAGTTTCTGCTATTCTACCAGCAAGTGGCGCCATATTTTTATCTTATTTAACAATCTTTGTGTGGTGGGGGTTGGGGTGGGGCTGTCCCTGCTATTAATTTCACATAGCATTGCAACAAGATCACTGGTTTCTAGATGGCTCCACCTACTTCCCCTCCATTTTCCCAGTTCTTCATCTAAGGTGATTGGTGTGGGTGTTTCTGTTTGCAGATAAAGATCTCCCTTCTTCAGCCTGTTCTGGCTTCTGTCCACTTTGCTCCTCAGACGTGTGTGTCCCTGCGCTACTGTCTGTCTGCCCATTGGTGTCAGCACCTTAAGATGGCTCCAGTAGCTTTGCCTGACTGCTGATATTTCTTGAAATTTGGGCCACAGCCCTACCACTTTCCACACACCTTCTATGCTCGCCGGATCATCGGACTTTGCAAGTTGTACTGTGAGGTTCCAGCAGTTTCTTTAATTTTTCTGATAGTTGACTGAGTATATAAAATGACCCACTTGATCAGTTTTATATGATCTTTATTCATTTGAAGAAAATATTTCCTTATATTGTTACTGAATGGTGAGTGGATTGCAGTGCAGTTATTGACACAAGGGTACAATTTCTCATCACCCTGTGGAAGTCCTCTACAGAACACTCTCACTCTCTACTTGGGTCCTTTTCTGACATCATGCAACAGGAATCCAAGGTGTCCTTCATCTTCTTCTTCCCCCTCATTTCCCAGAATTCTTTGCTTTAGTGCAATACACTCCATGCATTCCAACATCCCCTTTTAGTTTCCCTCTCTGTCTTTATATCCTAATTTTCACCTCTAAGTAAGGGAATCCAACATCTGTCCTTCTCTTATTGGCCTATTTCATTTAACATGATAACTGCAAGTTCTACCCATGGTGAGGGAGAAGAGATGACTTTATCATTCTTTTTTAACCAGTATATATATATGAATGTGTAGATATATATACATATATATATCCCTTTTGTTTCCCTTGTTGCTTTTTATTGTTATTGTACTCATTGTTGTTGTCGTTGTTGGATAGGACAGAAAGAAATGGAGAGAGAAGGGGAAGGCAGAGAGGGGGAGAGAAAGAAAGACACCTGCAGACCTGCTTCACGCCTGTGAAGCGACTCCCCTACAGGTGGGGAGCGGGAGCTTGAACCAGGATCCTTATGCCAGTCCTTGTACTTTGTGCCATGTGCATTTAACCCACTGCTCTACGCCCGACCTCCAACTTTTATCATTCTTAACAGCTAGCTAGTACTCCACTGTGTATATGTACCACACATTTTTTTAGCTTCTCGTCTGTCATTGGAATCTGGATTGCTTCAAAGTTTTGGCTATTACAAATTGTGCTGCTATTAATATAGGTGTACAAAGAACTCTTCTAATAGGCTTTTTTGTTTCTGTTGGTAAATAAGTTGGACAGAAATTTCTTGGTCATATTGTAGATCCCTGTTCAGTGTTCTGAGAAATTTCCAGACTTAAAGGTTCTCCTTACGGGTTAGACTAAGTTATAGTCTCACCAGCAGTGTAGAAATGCACCCTCTTCCCCACATCGTCATCAATATTTATTTCTAACTTCACAAATGGATGACATTGTCATGTTATCACATGGTATCACATTCACATAGTATCATGTTGTGTCTCATTTTTATCTTTATTTGTGTTTCTCTGATAATCAGTGACTTTGGGCACCCTCTCATATGTTTGTTGGCCCTCTGGATCCCACACTTCACATGCTTCAGAAATGTTCTGAATCAGTCCAGTCCAATAATAAAAAATACAAAAGCACAAACCAACCAATGGGACTACACTGAACTGAGAAGCTCCTCCACAGCAAATGGCATCTTCACACACATGGAAACAGACACTACAGAACAGGAAAAGATCTTTCTATGACATATACCATAAAAATGACCAACAACTAAAATACATAAAGAACGTGGTAAAGGGGTGTCAGGTGGTAGTGCAGCAGGTTAAGCGCAGGTGGAGCAAAGTGCAAGGACCAGCAGAAGGATCCTGGTTCGAGTCGCTCCAAGGCGGTGAAGCAGGTCTTCAGGTGTCTATCTTTCTCTCCCCCTCTCTGTCTTTCCCTCCTCTCTCCATTTCTTTCTGCCCTATCCAGCAACAACAACAGCAATAATAACTACAGCAATAAAACAAGAAGGAAAACAAACGGGAATAAATAAATAAGTTATAAAAATAAAAATATAAAGACAATAAAAATGAACTCGGTAAAGTTAGCAGTAAGACACAAGCCATTAGAAAATGGAGAGAAGTCACAGCAGAAAATTCAATAATAAAAAGAGTTTTATTTCTTTTCCTTCGTTTTCACTAATAGTTGCTATTTTTGAGCAGCTTAAGAAAAAAATAGAGAGCACAGAAAGTTCCCAGAAAGGAAAGAAGAAGAAGAAGGAGGAGGAGGAGGAGAAGGAGCAGGAGAAGGAGAAGGAGAAGAAGGAGAAGAAAAGAAAAGAGGGAGAAAGAAAAGGATAAGAAGAAGAAGAAAGAAGAAAAAGAAAAAGAAAGTAGAAAAACGCTAACTAAATAAATACAAATTAAAGAAATCTACTATGAAGTATTTAGTAGAATCTATTTGTTAAGTTCACAGATGCTCTGTATTAAACTATATATCTGAAGTATCCTCTGACAGTTTAAATAAAAAAATAAACAGATAGAAAAAGAGATGGAGAAAAAAATGTTGTTGTCATATGTGATCTGAATGGCTTGATTTTCATTCCCCTTCTCTGTAGTTGTTTGAATAACCCTTTTGCTCTCTGTTTCTGACAACTTCATTATCCCATAGAGGGTGTACATGTCAAATCACACAGTAGTTCTCATGCTGTACCTGCTTTATTTCACGTAGTGCACTTCCCAAGAATCCTCTGTGTCAGAGCTTGTTATAAGGTTTCTTCATCGATAAGAATGAACACTCTTCCCATAAGTATACCTTCCCAGGACACTGTTAATCCATCCAGTCTACAGTTGATGGATATGTGTGGTTCTACTCTCGACTACTGTGACTAATGCTGCTATGAACATGGGCTTGTGATTTGTCTTTAAGATCCTAGATCTGATTATTCTGCCTACATATTCAGAGATGAGCCTGACTGACTGTCAATCCTATTTTGGGACTTTGAGGGACAGCCAAAAGCAAAAGATGGACAAGTGCTCTTACTAGTCCATGTCCTTATTAATAATTTTTAATTTTTATGTTTTTTTCCTTTTTTTAGGCAGTGACCATACTAACAAAAGTGAAAATGTTATTTTACTGGATACCGGAAGCATAGCAAGAAAGCATAGGGACCAAATATCTATCTCTCTTTTTTTTTTAGTTTTATTTATTTATTATTGGAAAGAAACAGAGAAATTGAGAGGGGAGGGGGGATAGAGAGGGACAGAGACAGAGAGACACCTGCAGTATTGCTTCACCACTCTTGAAGCTTTCCCCCTGCAGGTGGGAACCAGAGGCTTGAACCTGGTCCCTTGAGCACTGTAATGTGAGCACTTAATCAGGTGCACCATCACCTGGCCCCAGGACCAAATATCTAGATGTGTCACCCCCTCACTCTTCCATTCCGGCAGCATTACTCACTGTAAAGTGGTAAATGTACCTGCCTTTCCCTTCCTGTCTCTCTGCCCTCACAGCCTTCCTGTTCCTGTTGCACTGCTTTCTCAAGATAACCTGCTCCCTGATGTGTGCCTGCAAGTCACATAGTTACGTGGTTCTCTCTCCCCTTGTGTGTTCTTCCACTTCACTCCTCCAAAACTGGCATTCTGATAGAAGTATACACATCCTTCCTGACAGCAGGTACATAAATAGTTTCTCTACCATGATCTGAACACTTCCCAAAGCTTTTCCATAGACTTTACATGCCCTGTACTGGGTTTTATAGAGTGTTCTGCCCAAGGATGGGCAGAGGCAGAGAAGGACTCCCTGTCGGTGTGTCTGTCTAATATGGGAACTTTGATGGATCAAGAAGTGTCATCCACCCCATGGAAAGGGCAAAGCAAAGGGGACTTCATTTATCAATTTGGAGTTTACAGACAAGTCTATGATTATCGGTGGGGCAGATAACATAATGACTATACAAAGGAAATCTCATGCCTGAGGTTCCAAAGATCCAGATTCAGTCGCACTCACTATGATAAGCCGGACCTGAGCTGTGATCTCATTTAAACAGAAAATGTAAATATATGGGGGCCCGGTGGCAGCACCAGGTTAAGCCAATGGTATGAAGCACAAGGGCCAGTGTAAGGATCCTGATAAGAACCCCTGCTCCCCACCTGCAGGGGGCTTGCTTCATAAGTGGTGAAGCAGATCTACAAGTGCCTTTCTCTCCCCACCTCCGTCTCCTCCTCCTCTCTCTATTTCTCTCTGTCCTATCCAAAACAACAACAGTAGCAACAATGACAACAACAACAACAACATCAAGAACAAAAATGGAGCTAATTACCTCCAGGAGCAGTGGATTCAGAGTGCAGGGACGGAGCCCCAGCAATAATCCTGAAGGCAAAAAAAAAAAAGTTAAATATAAATGATAAAAATACTTAAGTCTGTGATTCTTTAGTAACTTTAAATATGAGTATGAAATTAATAGTTAGGGCATGTAATCTTCCTCTATGTACTGTTTTCCCTGGAGTCCTAAAAACCATTGATTTCCTTCACAACTAGCATCACTACTTCAAGCTTTCTCTATGAACTGCCCAAAAAGAGGCCTCGCATAGTATTTCTGTACACCAAGTGGCACCCTCACCAAGTTCAGTGCTTATTTGTTCACACTTCAAATCTGAAGCATCAGAAGAATATTTATTTATTGTCTGAATAAATTACATATTTATTCAGAGATCACTCTGAATAAGTTACATATTTATTCAGAGAACAGCTGCTTTTCCATTTCTCTGTGCCAGGCTCTGTGCTAAGTTAAATATACAAAACCAGGCACATCCTGTCTGTGTTAGGCTAAAAGTCCAGGTGTAGCTCACATGATTCAATGACTACATATTTTTCAAACTACAATCTCGATAGTGCCTACACAAGAGAGGTGTATGACGCAACAATGTCTGTCATGGGAACTGGGACCAAGTCTCTGGAGCCCATGTATGACACTGGTGCATGCCACCAGACCTCATGAGGAAATGAGGCTGGGAAGCCAAGCCTTGTGGCCTATCACATGTCCATCTTGGCAGGACCCATAAGGCTCCCCAGGCATAAATATCCCTGGGATCCCCCAGGCTCCTGAGTGCAGCTCCTAAGTGCTCATCATTTCTCAAAGCTGAAATCTCAGGGAACAACTAACCATGAGGCTCTTCCTGCCTGTCCTGTTGGTCACTCTGGCCCTTTACTGCTGTGAAGGTAAGTACAGTTTCTTATCAAACTATAGCACAGTGGCATACAATTAAGATGCCAAGACTCTAGTCCAGGCCTCTAGGAGATATTCAGAAGTTGTTAGATTTCTCCTTCTCATTTCTTACATGCCAGTTGAATATGCAGCTTCGTGGCTCATAAATTGCTCCTAACAAATGCCGAGAAGTGTATCAGAGAGACCTCTGTGCCTTGAGGTCAGTCCTCCTTGAGTCTCTGAAGAATAAATCTTCCCATGGCCTCTTCAGAATAAGTAAGGATGGTGAAATTTACAAGTGCTGAGTTTCTAGGAATACTACCAGCAACTGCAGCAGAAATAGTACCATGATGAGGATGGTGATGACTTGATTCTAGGTGAATCCCAACCATTCATTCAACAAGAACTTTGCATGTCTTCACTCTTCACGCAGCTAACTTGTTTCCATTTTCTCTTTTCTTCTGGCCCTCAAAACAACCTTCATTGCTTGCTGCACTTAAAGCAATATCGCCAAAATGGCACAGCTCAGCACTGAGCAGCCAGCTCTGACCTGACTTCAGTGTTCCTCAGCCCATGTCCCTTTGGCCCCAACTTCACATGCGAGCACCCACCTGAGGCTGCAGAACCCTCAGCTGTAGATCATAACTTCAGTTGGGTCTCTTGTTGTATTTCTTTGATGTTTTTGGAGGAGATGATTCCATTCCTGTTATTCCATGGCCATGCCTCTTGTTTTCACTTTGTGAGTTGATGTGCTGTATTATAGCACCAATGCCTCAGGTGCGCATCGTTGAAAATCAGCACAACATATGTGGCATCTTTGCCTTGATGATGTGATTGTCCACTGTGCCAAACACTAATTCTGATGCAACTTTTGTTCTTGTACAGTTATCTCAAAATGTCCAAATTATTGTTGGTAAAGACTGACATTTCCTCCCCATTTGCCTCCTATGTTGTGCCAGTAAATTCTCTGCATTGAACTTCACAGACTACGGCTCACAGGAGAGACCTTAGGATTAGTTGATAGGCATAAAAAACAGCATCAACAATAGCTTCCTTTTTTCCTCTTACAGTAAGTGCGGGAACAATCTGCCCAGCGATTCCTATAGAAATAGGCGCTATGTTCTTGGCTCCAAAACCTATGTTCGCAAGAATACTTAGATTATTTGATCCATCTGAAGAGGTTTTTGAGGCTGAAATGAAAGCGAAAGATGCCATTGATGTGCTGACCACCAAGGAGAAACTTCTGTGTATGAAGATAGTGGTAATTTCTTTCTTGTTTTGCTTCTGCTCTGCTACATGGCCAGCAGGGAGACCCATGAGCAGCTTATGGGACACAGGTGGGAGAGACCTGCATGCCACTCAGGTCTGATGGGTGAGCCATGTGTACAAGGTAGACAGTGATGGCCCACACTCCGAGCCTTTTGTGGCTGAACAGGGCCTCTGTCTGGGTATGTCCTTCCCCTTCAGCTCACTGCCCCTGCCCGGATATATATTTCACACTGTCTGGGGAGAGGATCACTGGACCCAGGCATAATGGTAAAGGCACATGGCCTATGCTCCCTGCATCTCCTCTCACCTTCGGCCATAGTTCCCCTGGGAACTCCTAATAGGTTGGTAGTGGGAGAGATGAACCATCACGTCCTCTGTCAGCATTTGGGCCTCTATAACTCCTGTAAATCCAAGGCCACACAGCACATGTTCTGTCTACCTTCCATCTTCAAACACTACTCTCTGCCTTATCAGAGCCAGTGCATATGGACCCTCTCTGCATACCCCAAGCATTCACAAATGCCATCGCCATACTTACCTTGTACCACTAGGAAGAGTCAGATGTATACAGGTCTCCCCCAACTCGCTTAGGTCATGAGTTCCCACAGAAAATATCCACAAGCATCCTTTCTCTCATGCTGAGAAGTTCATGTGTCTTGGGTTGAATTCCACATGTGAAGTTGACACTCTGCAAACACTACTTACCAAGCATTCCCTTCCTTGAGACAATGTTCACTCCAAGTGAAAAAACGAAATGAGTCCTTGGTTCCAGGCCATCAAAGAAAATATTCCTGGGTGATTCTGTCTCCACCATCACTCTACTTCTGCCAGAAGAATCCTTTTTCTTACTTTGGGTCTCCTCAGAGGTAATTAGTCAGGTGGTGGAAATGACTGTACACGTTCATGCTCATTGCAGTCACTGCAAATTCTGAATCGTACACACTGTAGGTCCCACCGTTTGACCTGCCCCTCCAGCTGCCTTTTGGATTTTAGAATACACTTCATATCTAGATATATAAATATATATTCTAGCATTACTGGCTTTAATATCATGTCCAGAGCTGCATTACTGATCACTGTTCTCTTTTATTCTTGTCCTTTTCAGGGAAGACTACTTAAGGAGTGTGTAAAGAATTAAGAAGTCTATTCATACACCTTGTCCTTTCAAAGATCACTTGATCTTCTGTGGAAAATGCAACAAGTGTCAACATCTTGCTTCAATAAATGGCTCTCTTTACACTTCTCCGATTGTTTTGTTGTTGTCAAAGAATGTCTCGGTGGCAGAGATTTTATCAGGACACAGCTTTAGGATATGACCAACATTCAGACCACTGTGGTCCAGAGGCAAGTTACCCGTGGGAGCCTCAGTGCTGGAATCATCCGAGGAAATAGCTGGTCAGGAATAATTCTACATTGTCTGATCAATTTCACATACTCAGGAGGGGAGGGAGGGGAATTAAAATGTTTTGGTTAGTATTGATGGACTGAAGGATACCCACAACCTAAGTGGTCAGTCGTGCATTTCACATAAACCTATATCATGACTAGGTCAGCCTCTGACGAGGTTGAGTTGTAAGTGAAAGACTCCACTGACTAGATGTCCCTGTGATCCAGATGGCATGGGTCGCATCTCATCGTCGAGGTGCACCCTTATAGAAGGTCCACTGTATTCATTGAAGTTTGTTTGTCTGCATGCGCCTTCATTTTGGGTCAGTGACAAGGGCTCCATGTTGAGGTGTCTCTCTGTGACTCTGCACACTCAAAATGAGTGCTGATGTCTACAGCACTCACCAGCTCCTTGGGCTATGCACCCTCCAGATTATCTCAAGGCTCCACAAACATACATGAGCATCCGTGTGGACAGTCCCATTCTATCACTCCATAAGTGTCAGAGGGGAACTCTATAAATTAGAACCCACAGTTTCTTTCCAGCTTAGTACTCCTTCAATAGGCAGCCAACTTGGTTCATGTCTCACTATACAACGAATAACTTGGGCAACTAGAAATGGCATAGCCTCCTGGACTGGCTTCCAGTGGTTGCTGGAGAAGAAGATTGATGGAGATCTCCCAGCTCTATGAGAAACCCCAATTGGAATCTGTGCTGGAGGATCTGGGCCATTGTTGGTGTTACATACATGGACATAGAAGACCCTGTCTTGGGTTTCCCTCTGACATTATCTTTCTACTCACAAGTGTACTTACTGTGTGGTTAATGACTTGACCTTACCTGCCCGATTTTCTACAGCTGTGGAGAAAGTTCACTCATAGGGAGGGTGGTCATACAACTGGGACTGCTCAGGGGAATCTGACTGATATTGTTGTCCTAGTGTCCATCCACTGCTGACCCCTCCCCTGACGCTCAAGCTCCCCAGTTTAGACAACACAGCACATCATCACCCTACTCATGGGCTGATACAGTGCAGAGTTACCGAGGTTTGACAAAGCCTGGCCAAGGAAATGATCCGTGGTTTCTAGTCAGGATTTTTAAATCTGGAAAGAAGACCCAGTGTCCCTAGGGTTGGAGGCAATTTGTAGGCCAACATTATGTTCAGTATACTTGGGAGCAAAGTCACAGTTTGATTATCTCATTAAAATGGTTTAGAGGGAGAGTCCTAAAAATACTAGGGAAGCAAAAGTTGATCAAAGTAGAGTTTGGTTCCTAAGACTGAAGATTTCACCTTCAGTCTGAGCACAATGGCTTTAGATTTTCATGAGAATGTAGCCTAGGGGCCAGGCAGTGATGCCCCTGGTCAAGTGCAGACAGTGCAGTGCCCAAGGAACCTGTTCAAGCCCCTGGTCCCCACCTGCAGGAGGAAACTTCGTGAGTGGTGAAGCAGGGCTGCAGGTCTCTCTCTGTTTCTTTCTCTCTCTATCTCCCTCCCCTCTCAATCATTTTCTCTCTACACAATATTATTATTTATTACTTTATAAACACATTTTTAAAAACACTGAATATGAAAGTAAGAAGTTTCCAATTTTTTATTTTATATAAAATGGAAATATTGACAAGACTATAGGATAAATGGGGTACATTTCTACACACTGCCCACCCCCCAGAACTCTGTAGCCAATCCCCTCCCTTAATAACTTCCATATTCTTTATCCCTCTGGGAGTATGGACCCAGGGTCATTGTGAATGTTCCAGGCTGCATTAATTTCAGGACCCATCTTACTTGGGTAGTAGGTAGAGTGTGTTGCCCACCCTCCCTTTGGAGAATGGAACAGTTGTTGATTCACATTGAGGGCAAGGTCCTGTAGGGGCTCACAAAGGGGTCCTTTATGTTGTTCCTGATGGAGATGACCAGTAACAGTGGTGAGAGGGATCTGTTAGAGGTCTAGGCCCACCATGTCTGTGTGGGAATCCCAGGGCTCCCTGACTAGGGACCCAGGTGATGGGGTGGCCTGGTAGTGACTAAAGAGTCATCATTAAAGTCTGCCAGTCTCTTCCCCTACTCAGCTTTTGTAGTCCTTACTTTGTCTGACGGGTTAGCTTTGGAGCGATTGGGGGACATGTCATAGGAGGTAGGTGAGGACGGCATCTAGGTCTAAGTAGAAACTATTTCACTAGGTACTGTAAGGGGACCTTTTAGTTCTTGCTACTTTCTTGCTTCATTTTTCTTTAACACACTGCAAATTATTGCACACTTTCCTTTAAGGTACATATTTTGCCTTTTAAGGCAAAAGTAAAATGAAGAAAATGTGAAGAAGTGAAACAGAAGGAGGAAGATCTGTCTGAGGACGAGGAACAGGAAAGGAGAAACAAGAAGAGGTTTCCTTGTGAGGACATTTCAAAATTCTTTCTCTAATAAGACCTGATCCAGTTCGGGCTATCTGTGGTCTCACCCATGGAGTCCTGGTGTTGGGCTTGATCCCTCTGATGGAGTGTACTAATTTGCTGTTATTGTTGTTGGCCACCAGGTGGCACTGTAGCTTTGGTCGTGAGTTTCTACCCAATTTGGAAGTGGTGGGGCAGGGAGGCAAAGTTTCCTGCAGCCAGAGCAGGGCTTCAGTATTTGATAATATACCCAGGCTCCCCTGAAGATATTTCTATGCTGTCAGAAGCCAAGCACAAGGGCAGTTAGACCTTCTAGACACGCCCAGTGCTCTGTAGTGGACAGAGGGACCCTTTAGAGGTCTAGGTTGATTATATGTATAGGGAAATCCAAGGATTCCCTAACTAAGACCCCAGATTATGAGGTGGAACCCACCCACTTTTCTATCATAGTAGGCATATGCAAACTCTAGAGTGAGAATCGATAAACAGCTTCTTTTTTTATATAGTTGTAGTTATTATTGTTGTTGTTATTGATGTCGTTGTTGGCTAGGACAGAGAAAAATGAGAGAGGAGGGGAACACACCTACATACCTGCTTCACTGTCTGTGAAGCGACTCCCCTGCAGGTGGGGAGCTGGAGGCTCGAACTGTGATCCTTCAGCTGGTCTTTATGCTTTCTGCCATTTGCATTTAACCCGCTGTTACCGCCCGACTCCCAAAAGCTTCTTTTTAAAACTGAGTTAATAATGATTGACAGGATTGTAGGATAAGAGGGGTACAACTCCACACAGTTCCCAACACCAGAATTCACATCCCAACCCCTCCACTGGAAGCGTTCCTATTCTCTAACCCCCTGGAAGCATGGACCCAGGATTATTATGGGGTGCAGAAGGTGGGAGGCCTGGCTTCTGTAACTGCTTCTCCACTGGACATGGATGTTGGCAGGGCGATACATACCCTCAGACTGTTTCTATCTTTCTTTAGTGAGGCAGGGCTCTGGGAAGGTGAGGCTCCAGGATATATTGGTGAGGTTGTCTGCCTAAGAAAGTCAGGTTAGTGTCATGATAGCAACTGCAACTTAAGATATAAAGCAGAACATACTGTTTAATAATCAGGAACCTAAGAGTAAGATTAAAGCATATGAGATTTAGGGCCTCTATTGTAGAAAAAGCTTGTAGCTCTATTTTAGGTATACTCCAAGGGGCCCATATCTTTACTAATTTTTGCCTGAGCCCAACAACTAACAGGCAGGTAGGCTAAGGGTATTGTCTGGGGAGATAGTGTCAGAGTTGGAAATAGGGCTAGAAAGCTTCTGCTGTGATCAGAGACCATAAATGAAAGTTAAAAAGGAAAGGGGAGAAAGGGAAACAAAATAATGAAAAAAGTTGAAAGGTTAGGGCACCAAAGTAAAAACCCTGGGGTGAGGGAGGGTAAGGGTGACAATCGGTTCCCAGGGCAGTGGGGGTGTGGTGGGGGGGGGTCGGATGGCACACAGCCTTTTGGTGGTGGGAATGATGTTTATGTACACTCTTATTAATTTGTAGTCAGATAAGTCACTATTTAATTAATATGAGAGGGGAAAAATTGATTGTATGTCTCAAACTTTTTAAAGCACAGACTAAATCTTTTTAATACATAGGCTGAGTCTGTGATATGTTGAATCTCTCAAAAGCCTAGACCAGGGAGAATAGAAGCAGCCGGTGGCACAGCTATATACAAGATGTTGAGTATTATACAGCAAATCCTAGCAAAGGGACTTTTCAAAGTTAACCCAATTACTAAATAATGTGATGATAACAATAACTATCTACTGTCTTCTTGAACCCTAAGACAGCAGGAACCTCACATTTCCACTATAGAGCCTATATTTCCCCCAGTCCTGGAACCTTAGGGTGGGGTGCACTTTCCTGCATGCTCCTCTCAATATTATTCATATCAAATAATATTGCGTCCACCAATCACAACCTAATCAATGCAACGAGTGCCACCTCAGCATGCTTCACTTCAGACTGTGTCCAGAGACTTCAGGTGTGGAATGACAACCCTTCAGCTTCATTACTCGGGTAAGGCCATTCCTTTCATAGTATTCTCTAATTTCATTCCAGGTGGTTCACTTCCTAGCAAAGTCCCAAAACCTAGATATAGACCAGGTCCCCTGAGATAGAGCATATGTTCACACGTGCCCATAAACTAGGGAAAAATATATACCTGAAAGCAGAAGTACACAATAGTCTGCAGTGAGTACCCACAACACTTCATCTGCACTATTCCAGCCTTTAGGTCCATAATTGTTCAACAATTTGTTTGGCTTTGTATGTTAACCCTCTTTTCAGCCACCAGGTTCCAGATGC
Source organism: Erinaceus europaeus (assembly GCF_950295315.1). Taxonomy (NCBI): domain Eukaryota; kingdom Metazoa; phylum Chordata; class Mammalia; order Eulipotyphla; family Erinaceidae; genus Erinaceus; species Erinaceus europaeus. The sequence goes on from NC_080178.1 coordinate 11,159,930, forward strand.
CAGCATGATGCCGAGCAGACTTCCCTGGACAGACAACCCCACCAATGTGTCCTGGAACTCTGCTTCCCCAGAGCCCCACTCTACTAGGGAAAGAGAGAGGCAGACTGGGAGTATGGATCGACCAGTCAATGCCCATGTTCAGTAGGGAAGCAATTACAGAAGCCAGACCTTCCACCTTCTGCAACCTACAATGACCTTGGGTCCATACTCCCAGAGGGATAAGAAATGGGAAAGCTATCAGGGGAGGGGATGGGATATGGAGATCTGGTGGTGGGAATTGTGTGTAGTTATACCCCTCCTATCTTACGGTTTTGTTAATGTATCCTTTTTAAAATAAATTTTTTAAAAAGTTGAAAGATAATTATACTGACTAACCATAGCCTGAAAAAAAGACTATGACTAGGCCACAGAGAGAGAGCTCACCATCATAGTGCCAACATAACCAGGCACATGGCAGCTTCTTCCTCTCTATCTGAATGAAAAAGTGGCTAAAAGAGTGAAGCCACATGTACATACAACCTACACATATCACTTTTTTTTAATATTTATTTTATTTATTTATTCCCTTTTGTTGTCCTTGTTGTTTTATTGTTGTAGTTATTATTGTTGTTGTCTTTGTTGGATAGGACAGAGAGAAATGGAGAGAGGAGGGGAAGACAGAGAGGAGGAGAGAAAGATAGACACCTGCAGACCTGCTTCACCACCTGTGAAGCGACTCCCCTGCAGGTGGGGAGCCGGGGTTCGAACTGGGATCCTTATGCTGGTCCTTGTGCTTTGCGCCACCTGCGCTTAACCCGCTGTGCTACAGCCTGACTCCCCCTACGCATATTACTATTTCAGTAGTGGAAATACTCCACAATAAGTCCATGCATCACATACATTATCAAAAGTTCAATAGCAAAGACTCACATGTATGATGGAAGCAGTGAGCTAGTAGTCATGAAAATGGGTGGGAAATTATTCACTGGATCACGAACCCCTGGAGGAGATAGCAAGGCAAATATATGCACTGGCACAGATATTTGAGATGAAATATTTGAACCACAGGCTTCTCATACTGTCAAGTTGTATAAAGTTTAGAATTTGAAAATGGATCCAAGTAGACAGCAGGAAAGCTAACATAGTACCTGCTCTGCCTCTAAATACATATTAGCATCTCAAGTCATTAGATGGATGCAGGTGAGTTGAAACATAGCTGTGGTAACTTCTAGGGGACAAGGAGATTGAGGTGGCCCAGTCTCCATAAATGGACATTAAATCATCCCTCTACTCATTGGCACTCTTCTGCATATGATTCCAGGTTCTCACCAGCTATTACTTGCATCTGAATTTAGTGGCTTAAAAGCTTCTTTTATTCTTTTTCTTCCCTGCAGGCTATGGGAACCTGAGGGCTTTTATACTATAAGTAGGCTTCTTAGCTTAAACCCTCACTCCTGACCAAGAGATAAAGCAGGGTGGGGCAGAGATAATCCAGTGGTTATGCAAAGAGACTCTCACAGCCCCACCACTAGGCCACCAAGGTATAGATCTTCTCCTGAGTTTCCTCATTAGTTCTCTGTCCACTGCCGCTGCTCCACATCCTGAGGTCAGTAGCAATGGACACTCACAGTTGTGTTTGGTGAGTCTCAGGGGAGTCCTGTCCTCCTTTCAGCCATCCCCTTGTTGTTGAAACAGATTGGTGGTGGTGTCTCAACTGGTAAACTGTCAGACTGTTACCAGCCACTTAATCTCTCCCTAGGCTCCTCTCTGTCCCTAAGCCACACGTGTTTGCACTGACCGGTGATTTGGTGGGTTCCTCAAGTTGTTCTACTTCTGTCTTGTTGTGGTCCCAGGTGGACTCCTTTGGAATTCCTAGTTGACCTGGAGGAAGAGAGGAGAGAAACACAGCTGCTGCTGCTCCGTAGCCCTGCTACGGAGTTCTATATTTTCAACTTCTTTGACTGAAAGTCTATTTTATTTGATATTAGAATAGCTGTTCCAGCAGGAGCCCTAGTCAGAGAGTCATAAGATTCCCAAACACACATGATGAGCCTAGACCTCGAATAAATCCCTCTCCCCAATATTACCAATCTTCTCTATCAGGAACAACAAAATAGACCCCATTGTGGATCCCTATAGGACCTTCCCTCAACTTGATTCAACAACAGTAGAGAATGTTCCACCCCCCCCCCCCAAAGGAAGGATGAACAATATACTCTATGCTTCACCTGAGGAATACGTGTCCTGAAATTGGGGCAGCTTGTAACATTCCTACTCATGACCACAGAATGTGAGCTCAGATCTACAGGGGTGCAGAGGTCACATAGGCTCTTAAACTGAATATGGGCCCCAGATCAGAACAAATCGATGGGGATTTAGTCAACAATATTTATACACCGTTCCCATATTAGGGAGCTACTACTCTCTTTCCTGATCGAGATTTCTGGTCCTTTTTCCAGCCATGACATTATCTCCCCAGACAATAACTTGGATCCACCTGCACATCAAATTTCAGGCTCAGGGAAAAAAAAAACCAAAACACTAGTATAGTCATAGGCCCTTTAGAATATAACTAAAATAGGCCTACTAACCATCCACAAAATGGAGACCCTCCCCTCCCAACTCTTCATCTGCACTACTTCAGCCTTTAGGTTCCTGATTAGTCAACAATTTCTTTATATGTTATATGGCTTTATTTGTTAACTCTCTTTTCAGCCACCAGGTTCCAGATGCTAGCATGATGCCAAACAGACTTCCCTGGACAGACAACACCACCAATGTGTCCTGGAGCCCTGATTCCCCAAAGCCCCACCCCACTAGGGAAAGAGAAAGGCAGACTGGGAGTATGGATTTACCTGTCAACTCCCACATTCAGCTTGAAAGCAATTACAGAAGCCAGACCTTTTACCTTCTGGATCCCACAATGTCACTTGGCCCATTCTCCCAGAGGGATGAAGAGTAAGAAAGCTATCAGTGGAGGGGATAGGATATGGAGTTCTGGTGGTGGGAATTGTGTGGATTTGTAGCCCTCTTATCCTATGGTTTTGTCAATGTTTCCTTTTTGTAAATAAAAATAAATTTAAAAAAAGAATAGCTTTGCCTGCCTATTTGTCTGCACTATTGACTTGAGATACCTTGTCCCAGCCTCTTATCCCAAACTTCTGTTTATCTTTCTTTTTGATATGGTTCTTGGAAACATAGAATAGATGGACCTTGCTTTTTTTTTTTTTTTTTTAAATAATGGGACTGTGTCTGGTAAAATAAATCTGAGACCAGAGCCTGGAAAAGCTCATTTTCCTGAACTAACTCTCTCTCTCTCCTCCTGCACATCTGGGATGATGCTATCTCCCCAGAAAGATTTTTACTGCCCACCAGTCTAGTGTTGTCTCAACTGTGGCTACTAAGCAGCAGAAGAAAAGGGAGTGGGATAGTTAATAGAATCATGAATAGCACAGAATGAAATTACTTGGAAATAAAACTATTGGGACACTTAAAAAGAGAAACTACTACAGGAAATTCTGAAACAAATCAAGCAATATTGAATGTTTCTTTCACTTTCTCCCTAAGGCAGACACAGAAGTAACTTGGACATCACAGGATGATTATTAAACAGTGGCAAGAGTTTGGAAACAAGGTGAAGGGAACTTTCCCTCATAGAATCCTGGTTCCCCAGTGAACTCTTTCAGGCCATGAACTAACTCCCTTTCAGCTCACAGATTATAGGGTGACAGTGATCCATGCATCAGGTGTTCAAAAGTGCCAGCAGGTGCTCTGCTGCTACCCAGAGCTCCAGGGGATCACACATCCCACACCCCAAACACGAGGGCATAATTCACAGAGACTCAACAGTGTGAAATCAGACACTAAGTTAAGGTAATTATCTTAACTGAGAAAGGAGTTAATGGAGCTAAAGACAGTTTGAAGACACTTTTTATAAATAAACATTCCTTGTTGACAGAATCAATTGGATTCAGTTTGATATTTGACTTTGAGAAAGAAGTGATCTTCCTCTTGGTCCCATGACTGATAATTTTCTCATTTGGACTCATAAAAATTAGAGCTGACTCTACCGACATACACTTAATAGAGGACCTTATTGTTTTCTTTGTCATGCAAGCTCACAGAGGTACCACTGGGGCATGTCAATGACTGGAGGTGGTTATGCTTAGTGAAATAAGTAAAGAGATTAAATAGGAATGTAAAAAGAAAATAGAAGCAAGCATACTGTTAGCTAGACTTGTGAGAATATGGTGCTTATTTTTGAGAAGTGGGAGGGTAGGGAGACACACCTTTGGTGGTAGGTGTGGTGTGTAACTACACAATGTAATCTTACGATCTTGTAGCGCACTATTAGTAACACATGAAAATATTGAAGAAGAACATTCTGACGCTGAGCACGAGCCCAGGTCTTCTAGACCTCATGTTGGCTCCTCTCCATTGTTCACCAATGACATCAGTTCACATTTTGAAAGACAGAAACAGCAATTCAAATTCAACACCAAAATAAACCCTAGAGTTCTGTTAGGATTCTAATGGTAGTGGCTCTGAATATATGGAATAATTTAAGAACAGTTGATTCATTTCAAGAATTAAATGTTTATTTCAGGAACAAGACTAATGGCTCTGTTGATTTTAAATCCTTTTCTATCTGAGTAAAGCTTCATGATTTTACACAACAAGATTTACAATGTCTATTCAACTCTACGTCAACTTGATTCTGTGGATTCTTTTTTTTTCCTTTCAAAAATATTTTTACTTCATATATTTTAATAAAAATAATATATAGACAAAGACACAGAGAGAAAGGCCAGAGCACTAGTGAGGTCTGGTTTATATTAATACTAGGAACTGAACCTAGGAGCTGCAGGCATCAGAGAGAGTCTTTTGCATAACCATTAAGTTGTCTCTCCAGCCCTGGGGATTACCTTTTTTTTAAGTTTATAAAATGGAAATATGTAGGAGACTACAGGATAAGAGGGGTACATTTCCACACAATGCCCACCCTCAGAGCTCCATATCCAATCCCTTCCCTTGATAGCTTCCCTATTCTTTACCACTCTGAGAGTATTTATCGCTGCCTAATCTTAGGAAGTAAGTAGCAGATTTTTTTTATTAGTGATTTAATAATGATTAACAAAGTTGTGGAATAAGAGGGGTACAACTCCATGCAATTCCTACTATCAGAGTTCTGTGTCCCATGCCCTCCACTGAAAGGTTCCTAGTTCTTTATCCCTCTGGGAGTATGGATCAAAGGTCTTTATGGGGAGCAGAGGGTGGGAGGTCTGGCTTCTGTAACTGCTTCTCTGCTGGACATAGAGATTGGCGGGTTGATCCATATCCCTACCCTATTTCTGTCTTTCACTGGTTGGGTAGGGCTCTGGAAAAGTGAGGATCCAGGACACATTGGTGAGGTTATCTGCCCAGGAAAGTCAGGCTGGCATCATGGTAGCACCTGCAACTTGCTGGCTGAAAAACATTAAGATATAAAGCAGAACCATTTGTTTAATAGTCAGGAACCTAAAGTAAAAGAGCTGAGGTGATTAGGGTCTTCATATTGAAAGAAGCTAGGCAATCTATTTTAGGTTTATTCCAAGAAGCCTATGACTTTACTAGTTTTTGCCTCACCCCCTCAGCTAACACACAGGTGGGCTAAGAATGTTGTTTGGGAAGACGGTGTCAAAGTTGAGAAAGAGATTAGAGAGCTGGATCATGGCAGAGAGTTGCTCCCAAATATGGGAAAAGTATATAAATACCGTTAACTATAAAGCCCATCAACTTGGCCTAGGGCCCATGTCTATTCTTACTTAGCAAAGGAGCCTGTGTAGCCTCTGCATTCCTGTCAGTCTCAGCTCCAATTCCATGGTCACAGCTAGGAGCATTCTAGGGTACACTCATTTCAGACCTAGTTTTCCCTTAATGGCAGAGAATGTTGACCCAGCCTCCTGTTGGACAGTGGGCAATTCCTACCACTGTTATTCTACATTGAGAGCAAGGTCCTGTAGAGGCCCACAAGAGGGCTTATGATATTGTTCCTGATGGAGATGACCAGTGATGGTAGAGAGAGGGATCTGTCAGAGGCCCATCATATGTATGAGGGAATCTAAGTATTCCCTGACTAGGGCCACAGATGATAGGGTAGTCTGGTAGTGACCAATAGAGCCATCATTAAAGTGTGTTGGTCTCTTGCCTCGATCCAGCTTTTGTAGTCCTTCCTTTATCTGACAAGGTTAGACTTACAGTGATTGAGAGAAATAAAGTAAGAAGGTGAGGAGGATATCTAGATGTAAGTAGAAAATATTTTATTGAGTACTTTATGTTGCCTTTTTTAGGTCTTTCTACTTGATTATTACACTTATGAAGTCACTGTGCACTTTTACTTTAAGAAGTATATTCTTATATATATTAACTATATATTATCTATACTGTATATATTATATATTACATATATTATATATTAGGCATTATGTATTATATTATATACTATATGTATTATATATATCCTAACTTACTATTTGATACTGCATCTACTGATCTAAACCAGATCAATGCAACCAGTGATATATTTCACTTTGGATTGTGTCCAGAGAATCAAGGCCTGGGATGTCAATCGCCAGCTTCTATACTCTGGTGATGCCTATCCTAGCTCCTAGGACTCCTTAGCTCTATTTTGGGTGATGCACGTCCTAACAAAGTTACAGAACCTAGACATAGACGAAAGTCCATGATATAGGGTAGTAACACCTGTATATGTGAGTCTTTCACACATATATTATGAATTTCTGTTTAGTAACAGGAAAATTTTGGTCGGTTCTAATAATTTAGTGGCATAGTTTATGTTTCCCCGGTGGCTGACTGGCTATACAAAATGACCAATTAGTTCAATTATATATTATCTTTACTAATTTGATTATTCCTGTGTCCTCCTTACACATATGGACATGAAAGCAATTTAATCATTTTACAAGTGAGGAAAGCAATAAAAGAATAATTGTACTTATGATTATCCCAACCCATTTCACTACTAGTATTGCTGCCAAAATTCAAATCCACATCTACTGCTGTCTCGAACTATCTTTATCCTCCCATCACCACTACCTCCACTGAGCAATGATTGCACTTACTGACATCATTCAGGAAACAACAAAAAGGGTCTCAAAAGATACTAAAGAATATATCAAAGTGAATTTATAGTCTTATAATGTAATTAGCAATACTGAGTTACTTGTTGATTTAAAATTTTTTTATTATCTTTTATTTATTGGACAGAGACATCCAGAAATTGAGTAGCTAGGGGGAAATAGAGAGGCAGAGAGAAAGAGTAACACCTCCAGCCCTGCTTCACCACTCACAAAGCTTTTCCCCTGAAGGTGGGGATCAGGGGCTCGAACTCAGGTCTTTGTGCATTGGAACATATGTGCTCAACCAGCTGCACCACCATCTGGCCCCACAACACTGACATATTTCGCTGACCTATTCTGTTTGAAAAAGAAGAAAATGAAAAATGTACTGGAAAGTTGAGGCATTATTTGCAAACTCCACGCAACTTAATAAAGTGTCTACGGTTGTGGAAGTCAGCTTCCTAGAGGTGCGATGTAGTGTCACACATCTAATGACAGCTAACACAGCAGGAACAGACAGGGCCACAGACAGGAAGCTATTTGCACTTTGACAAATATAAAAACAGAAAAGAGATACAAGAGGAAGAAAGGAAAAAAGAAGCAAAAGGAGGAGATATAGTGACAGTCTCAATAATAAAACAGAGCACTGAAAACAGGCTTGCACTATGGTCGTTTGCTTGTTTATTTAATAAGCAATTTGGCATTAATTTTACCAAAGGCTGTGTGTCTTCTACTTTTCAGATCCAAAACTGACTGAGGAAGTACTCTGAGTCCTTCGATTTGAACAGAGTGTAGGCTGGACTGGATTCTGTTTAGCTCCTCTGTCCAACCTGGTCCACAGCCATGTGGACTCTGTGACTCACTCTCTCTCTATTGGAGAGGTGAAGGTGGGGACCAGGAGAATAAAAGGAGGATCTCTGGAGCTCACCTCAAAACCACACTGGAGAGAGCAGTCACCACCATCTGCTGTCTCCACCATGAAGCTGGTGACTGTGTTCATGCTCAGTGCCCTCCCCCTTTACTGCTCTGCAGGTGAGTCCTGACTGGGAAGGTGGGCTGGAAAAAAGGGAGCCCTCTGGTCCCCTGCACAGGATTCCCAATCACTGAACACCCGGGCAAACAGCTGCGGTGTAAGAGATCTCTGTGTCAGACAACTAATAATTGTCAGAATTTCCAGGACCTCTAGAGAGATGTTCTGTCTTTGGGATCAAGTGCATGGAATTGGAGAAGATTATGCTTAGTGGAGCAAGTAAGGAGGTGAAGGACAACTCTAAAATGCTTTCACTCATGTGGAACATGGAACATGAAGTGTGCAAATGAGAAAAAAACCAATTGCCAACCTATTTCTAAGAATGTGAGACAACTACAGTGGTTATCTGTGGGGGTGGGGACGGGCACACAGACCTTTGGTGATGGGAGTGGTGAAAAATATATAAATAAAAAATTTATATAAAGAAAGAAAGAACTAGGAAGTTTAACTGTTACATCATCACTAGAGATAATTTTAATGTTTTTTAATAAAAACATGCCTAAAATGTACATATTTTAAAATATGCTTTGTGGAATCCATCTAAATAAATTAAGAATTATGGTCAAATGGGGAAAATACCTTTTAGAATAATGAAACAACCCAATATACAAATATACTGGAGCAGTAAAATAAAATTTTCTGTGTCAGAAAAGTGTGTAGTATAATTTTTAGGAAACAAATATATGATATAAAATATAACATGTAAAATATATACATGCATACAGTTGTTTACAAAGGACAAAGACTGAGAACATTCATATATCTTATGTTTCATATGAGAGAGAAAGAGAGAGAGAGAGGGAGAGGGAAAGGAAGAGGGAGAGGGAGAGGGAGGGGGAGGGGCAGGGGGAGAGGGAGAGAGAGAGAGAGACTCCCCAAGGTTCTGGCTCTGCACTGAGCTTCACCTGGTGTCTCCTGCCATTCAGGACAGTCATCACCATCATCACAGATTCCGTGATAACCAACAAGGATGAGACTTTAACCAACAAGGATAAATACCTGAACTGGGTATTGCACTGGGGGCAAGAAGGTAATGGTCTCAGACATCCCTGCCTTTATGTGCAGAGGACTTTCTGAAGGAGAGTCGCCAAGAATCTCCTTCCATGTAAAGAGGAAACTTCTAAGAGAGAGGAACAGGTTGTAGTGTGTGCTCCAAGGAGCCACAGCAGATTATTTCTAGTCCACTGGCAAAACTGATTTGACTCTTTCCCTATGATCACATCTGGAGACTTTTTATTTGGAAAAGGGTGACTGGAAAAAAGACCTCACAACCCTGAACGTCTCAATCCTGAAAGGGAGATTCAGTGGAGGAAAAGCCTTAGGGAAAAAGACATGCCACAGCTGGCCTGCTTTGTCCTAGCTCTGGGCTCTTTTGAATGTCCTCCCTCATTGGTTCTTTTTCATTATTGAGAGAGAGAGAGAGAGTGACATGACAGAGAGAAAGTGATTATAGCACCAAAATTTGCTGCCATGCAGTGGGGGCCAGATTCAAGCCTGAGCTGCACACATGGCTAACTAAGCAGTCCACCATCCAAGTGTGTGGTTTCACTGGCCCTACTTCACTTGTTCTTGAAGTAGGAGCTGTTGTATTCAAGGAAACATACTTAGACTGAATTAATATTGCTGTGCCAAGAACAAACCCCTTCTCTTGTGTATGCAGAAAAATACTCCAACCCAGGTGACCACCATAGATCACTTCCTGAAGAAGTCTTTCATTTTTCTCCTTGTGTGGAAGAAAGTACTCAGCATCCACAGAGTTCCTGCGTTATTTCTAAACCCAAGATGCCTTCAGTGTTGTGAAAGCCTCCCTCATGCTTGGAAGGATAACCGTGAGACATAGCATAATTCTGTACAAGGAAAGAGCAAATTGCATTTGGTGTGTTGCACTAAGTCAGAGCATTTCAACTCCAGAGCTGCCTCCTTCACCATGGTTACAGAGTGTTCATTCGTAGGAGGGGAAATGTGGGGTAGACATCTCGAACTTTCAAGGAAATTCCATATCCTGAGTGTACTCTCACCAATCACTGTATCTTTCTGTCTGTGTATCTCCATAAAATCTAAGAAAATGACAAGCATTGCCTGTAGACAAAATTGGGGCTCATCCAAACGTAATTTTGGCCCATCCTCCCAATGGGGAAGAAATTATAGGGGGAAGATGACCAGAGGACTCTAAACTCCAACAGCATCAGGACACAGAGAGAAAAGGGGGGAATGGAGGGACATTTGGATGTAGTAATAAGTGTAAGTGTGACTTGAAAAGGAAGAGAGACCACCTGAGGAAGATGTGTCCTGAAACTGGAGCAGCTTAGAACATTGCTACTCATGACCACAGAATGTGAACTCAGATCTACAGGAATGCAGAGGTCACATAGGCTCCGAAACTGAATATGGGCCTGAGATAACATCAAGTCTATGGAGTTTACAGTCAACAATATTTATACACCTTTCCCATATTAGGGAGCTACTCTCTTCCCTGATCCAGCTTTATGGTCCTTTTTCCCAACCATGGCATCCTCTCTTCAGACAATGACTTGTATCTACCTTCATATCAGATGTCAGACTCAGGAGAAAAAAAAACTAGTATAGTCATGGGCTCTTTGGAATATAACTAAAATAGGACTACTAACTATCTACACAAGGAGACACCCCCCCCCCCAACTCTTCTTCTGCACTATTCCAGCCTTTAGGTTCATGACTAGTCAAAAATTTGTTTGGCTCTATATGTTAACTCTTTTTTTAAGCCACCAGGTTCCACATGCTACCATGATACCAACTGGACTTTCTTGTACAGAAAACCCCATCAATGCGTCCTGGAGCTCTGCTTCCCCAGAACCCCGCCCCACTAGGGAACGAGAGAGAGAGAAACTGGGAGTATGATTGACCTGCCAACACCCATGTTCAGCAGGGAAGCAATTATAGAAGCCAGACCTTCCACCTCTGCATCCCTAATGACCCTGGGTCCATACTGCCAGAGGGATAAAGAATAGGAAAGCTATCAGGGGAGGGGAGGGGACATGGAGTTCTGGTGGTGAGAACTGTGTGGAATTGTACCCCTCTTATTCTATGGTTTTTGCCAGTGTTTCCTTTTGTAAATAAAAATTTTTAAAAAAGAAAAGGAAGAGGTTGCATATGGAAAAATGGACAAGTATATACAAATACAGACAGATAGTTGTAGAAAGAATAGTTAATATCTGCAACTTTAAGAGAACTGTTGCAGCTTACGGTGAAAAGAATGGAGATACAGAACTCTAGTGGCAGGAACGGTGCAGATTTGCACCATATTATCTTGTAATTATGTAAATCAATATTAAATCTCTAATAAATTTTTTAAAAAACTTAGGGTTCAAACATGTACAACTGAACCCAATTTCCCATGCTCTTTTCCTAGGTTCTGGCTGCCTATTTATTGAGAATATGATTAGCAAGACAATTGATGCCTCCGTGTCCCCAGCTGAGTTTACTAAAGATCTTGAAGCATATATAGAGACTGATGCTGAGGAAAACGCCTTTCAGAAAATGAAGCATCTGTTTAACAGTCTATCAAAGGAGACACTGGCCAATTCACAAGAATTCGTGGTAATTCCTCTTCTCCTATGCTTTAAGAACCAATCAGTGGGAACCATCAGCTCCTCATCATATCAGTATTCTCTCTATTCTTGACGAAGCAAATGATGAGCAGGTCTGACTTTATTGCAGTGAATCCAAGGTGTGGTGAATCTGCTGACTTTACTCCAGGGGAGTCCCTGGGGGCCCAGTCCTGTTGTACCCTTTAATTTGTGGGGTGTTGACTGAATGATGAATATAAAAGAGAAAAAAGGTTGCACAGCCAAAACATTACCAACCCCTCAAGTACCCAGTACACACACACACACACACACACACACACACACATTTTACAACAATGTAAAAATATCTGAATCTGACCAAGTCCCTCAGCTTTTCGAATTCTCAGCACACTAGATTTTTTCTTCACAAAAAAGTCAATAAATTTTTTTCAGAAGTTTTTTTCCCAATATTGTTGAGAAATTACTATTTAAAGAAGGTTCTATATAATTGGGTTTTTTTTTTCCACCAAAGCAATGCTTTCTCTGGCTTATATTGGTGAGAAGGACTGAGCTTGGTTTCTTTGGTATTTTAGGCAGATATATCTTAACTTGAAACAGTTAACCATAAACTTTCAAGCAATGCAGACATATTAGCCCATCCAATTGGAATCCTTGGCTACTCTTATTTTTTTTACTGATTTAATAAGGATAGACAAGAACATAGGATATGAGGGGTACATATTCTACATAATTCCCCCACTGGAATTCTGTATCCTGTCCTCTCTGTTGAAAGCCTTTTTATTCTTTATCCTTGTGGGGGCTTTTGCCAAGTATACAGCATGGCTATGATTCCATTGTGGCCCATGACACAGTGTAAAACAAAATCTAGTGGTTTTATCATGAACAATTCTTTGTCATGTTGAGTAGACTTGTTGAAGGGATTTCTGGTATTTACTGCCACTCCTCACAATCTGAGGCATTCCATTGTAAAAAAAAATTATGATATACTGTCATAGCATAAGGATTAACATGCATGTCACCTCAGGAAATTTTGATGATGGAACAAAATGGATGAAGTCTGGAGACATGGTGACCCATGAAATGAGTCAGTGACAGGAGCACAAATATGGAGAGAATGTGTTCACATGTGCTTTCTAATTGCCAGTCTCTCTGAAATAGAAAGTAGACTCATGACTTCCAAGGTTCAAAGGGTGAGACAAAGAAGAGTTGTTAATGGATATGAAAATTTCACACTTGCAATAACAACAATTTCTAGAAATTGGTTATATGAAAGTAAGTGCAATGTTAAAGAATTAAAAAATGGTGAAGGTGATACGTCATGCTACATGTTTTACCTTGTTTCTTTTTAAAAAAAAGATTATTGAGCAAGGCAGCGTAATTAGGAATGGTGGGAACATTTCTGAAAACCCAAGATTAGGCTATTCTTTTGGAATAGAAAGACAAATATTTTTCCTAGTTTTAATGGTTGTTTACAAGATTATAAATTTACAGTTATAATTCCCCACTGCTGCCACACCCACCACCAACATTCTGTGTCTTCAGCCTTTTAATATTAAAATCCAGAGTCTCACAAAGTCTTCCAGTTTGTTTACTTCTTATGTTTGTTGGTTGGTTTGTTAAGTTAGTGTGCTTCAGTGATCTATCTTCCCCATTTGAGCACACCCACCAAGTAGTATAAGGACCACATGTTTTGAAAGACTTACAACTTTTCCATCAGTAACTCATGGATCCAGTGGACAGAAAACCTCTTAAAAATGACACACTTGGAAAGATAAATACCCCACAAACACTTCAGTGAATGACGTGAACTGTGTCTGACTCTGACAGGCAAGGCTAGGCAGGAATCAGTGACTTCATATTCCCTTGTTCTTCATATTCCCTTGTTCCTTCAACCACACTGAGTTAAAACTTGATAATCCACACACCATAGTTACTACATAACATATGTACAAGAACAGGAAACTTAAAAAACTCATTACTGGGATCCATAGTGGAGGAAACATCTAGAAACTTCAGCACCTTTGACCTCAGCAGATGTCCTGGACAGTTCATACAATCATACAATGGTGAGTTCATTCTGATTTGACATTTAGCAGCCATGTCCTTGGATGTTAGATCTTTGAAGACAAATCCCAAAGAGGATGAGGATAAATGATTGTCAACATTCTAGTTCATAAGAGAGGAATGAAAATCTAATTGTTGTGTCTGAGATGTTTGTTTTCTTTCATTTTCCAGACAACTAAATACAACAGTTTTTGGTGTGCACTCTACTGACATTCCAATGGATTCTTGGCTCCCAGACTCCAGAGGATGCTCAGACACTGAAGTTGGTTCCTATAACCACAATTTTTCTTTCCCGTTAATTGATCTACAAACATCAAGACAACTGTTGAAACTTCAGATGCATTTTCATTTCAATAAAGTATCTGCAAGCTAAAAGTTTATCATGATCTGATTAAAATGGAGATTGTAGGGAGTCTCAACTATCACACTTACATGCACTCTAACACATTCATTTTTTGAAACAATATCAGTGATTTAATAATGATTAACAAGATTGTACAAAAACAATTCCATATAGTTTCCACCAACAGAGTTCCATGCACCATCCCCTCCACTGAAAGCTTCCCTATTCTTTATCCCTTTGGGAGTGTGGATAAAAATTCTTTATGGGGTTCATAAGGTGGAAGATCTGGCTTCTGTAATTGCTTCTGCACTGGACATGGATATTTGGTAGGTTGATCCATACCCCCAGCCTGTATCTGTCTTTCCCTGGTGGGCTAGGGATCTGGATAGGAGAGGTTGTGGAACACATCGGTGAGGTTTTCTGACCAGGGAAATCAGGATGGAATCATAGTAGCATTTGCAGTTTGGTGGCTAAGAACAGTAATATATCAAACAGAACAAATTGTTTAATAAACAGGAACCCGGTGGTTTTCACTGAGCAGATGAAATTGGGGATGCTCGTGTGGGAAGAAACTCAGAGTCTGTTTTTGTTTTTTTTTTGTTTTTTTTTTTTAATTTTTTATTTAAGAAAGGATTAGTGAACAAAAGCATAAGGTAGGAGGGGTACAACTCCACACAATTCCCACCACCCAATCCCCATAACCCACCCCCTCCCATGGTAGCTTTCCCATTCTCTAGCCCTCTGGGAGCATGGACCCAGGGTCGTTGAGGGTTGCAGAAGGTAGAAGGTCTGGCTTCTGTAATTGCTCCCCCGCTGAACATGGGCATTGACTGGTCGGTCCATACCCCCAGTCTGTTTTGTCTAAGGGGCCCATGACTTCCATAATTTTTGCCTGAGTCTCATAGCTAACATGCAAGTGGACTAAAAATATTGTTTAGAAAGATTGTGTAGAGTTGAGACTAGGACTAGATAGCTGGATTAGGGCAGAGAGTTGCTCCCAAATATGAATAATGTATATAAATACCACTGTTAACCCCCCTCAATCTGACCTAAGACTCATATCTATTCATATTTAGCACAGAAGCCTGTGTAACCTCTGAGTCCCTGTCGTTTGTCTGTGGTCACAGTCAGGATCATTCTAGGCTGCACTCATTTTAGGACCAGTCATCTGAGTAGCAGCCTATCTTCCAAGAGTGGAGCTGTGCTCTACAATCAAGCACCTTCATTTATGCATTAAAGGACTCCTGAGTGACGGAATAAGAACTAAGAAAAACATATTCCCCATCACCTGTAGTCCAACAAGGATCATCTCTGGAAAGCTTTCCTCCTTCATTACCCCATCATGTGGTGAAAAACTCTGATCTTCGGGGTCTTGGTCTGGTGGGAGGCCCACTCTGAGCCCTGCTTACATGGCCTGGCTTCTCACTCAACTCTGTCCTGACCCACATATGTAGGGAAGGTCATAGTCCATCAGAGAACTACTCTCAAGCAGTAGGTGGGGGCAGGGGCACTGTCTCATATCACAGAATCATATGTGAAATTTGTGTCTATCTTCAAAAATATGTCCTTCAAGGATCTGAGGAGTCACTTACCAAGTCGGGTGCATGCCTTGCCATGTCTACAAGTCAAGCTCAAGTCCACCTGGAAGGAGCAGCCCTGGTGTCTTAATGTTGCCTCTCCTTTTCTCTTTCCCTCAAAACAAGCAGCTGAGGAGCAGTGAAATCACACATGCATGAAACCTCTACTCATACTTTATATAAGCCAATATATTACCATATTGTTTAGTCTTATGACTGATAACTCAGGTTTCTCCTTATGTGTGAATCTCCCAGGTCCTGACCCAGTTCACTAACACAGTGACTTAGAAACAGTGAAGTTACTGTGAATGTACGTGTTCTTTCAAAATAAAGCAATGAAGAAAATGGTTCTGCAGTCTGAACTACATTCCAAGTGTCTTTCATATCCTGCAGCTCTTTGTTGTTGTTGTTGCTTTGTAATTCTTTGGTAGAATGACCTCTGGGTTCGTGAATTTATGTTAAGCTGTATGTTAAGCTTATATTCTTCAGCTGAGGCTCTGAACTCTGTCTCTGTCATATTTTTTCAGGTCTGTGTCTGATTATTTGATGTTTCCATCATTGCTGGCTGTGTATTTCTCAGTTTTTGCATTTAGTGTGGCATTTGTTTACCAGTAGAAGGTGTTGTGGCTAATGTGTGGAATTTCACTTTTTATATACCTTGGTGAGCGGATGGAAGACTTTCTCATGTGTTAACAGGCTGACTTAGTGTCTGTGATGTCAATTTAAGGTCTCCTTGCTGTATTTCCAGCTACACTATAGTCCTTACTTGGAAGACCACTGACTGCTTCTTATGATAATTCAGCTCTTACCATGACTGACCCTACTCCAAAACAGAACACACACAGGAATTAAGCTCTAAGAACTTCTTTAATTTTCATAAAAGTGATACAGATTATTTGAAATGTTAGTCACAAGAAATTAAAGTAATTGTGAACCCATACCAGTGGCTACTTTGGACTGAACATCTTAGTATTGATGTTTTTTGGGTTTTTTTTGGATTTTGATTTAATTTATTTGATTCTTTTCCTCCCAACAAATGTTCTGTTAGACAAATTATTTGTGTTACATTTCAACTGACTTATTTATTTATTTATTTATTGCTTACATTTTCAGAAGTCAAGAAAAGAGGAAATGACATACCTATGGGTCAGGGAATGAAGTCAGTCACTGAAATGAAACTGAGAGACACATATTATAACAGTTCTGTCTCCACTTGGATATTCCCTCATATATGAGTTCCTACAAAGCCAACTTTTGGTAATACATTAAATAACATGAACCTCTAAATGTTAAACTTTTTTGTATGTCCATCAGGGCCTGCATTTGTTTTTCTTTTATGGGGGATTAATGTTTTACAGTCGACAGTAAATACAATAGTTTGTACATACACAACATTTCTCAGTTTTCCACATAAAAATACCACCCCCACTAGGTCCTCCTCTGCCATCCTGTTCCAGGACCTGAACTCTACTCCACCCCCAACCCCAGAGTCTTTTACTTTGGTGCAATACACCAACTCCAGTCCAGGTTCTGCTTAATGTTTTCTCTTCTGATTTTGTTTTTCAACTTCTTCCTGTGAATGAGATCATCCCATATTTATCCTTCTGTTTCTGACTTATTTCACTTAACGTGATTTCTTCAACTCCATCCAAGATGGGCTGAAAACAGTGAAATCATCATTTTTACTCTGAAAATGTCCAATAGTTCTAGTTTATCTCTTCATTTAGCTCCCTTGTATTTTTTATTGATTTTCTGCCTGGATGATTTCTCAAGTTGAGAGTGGGGTGTTGAAGTCCCCTACTATTACTGTGTTGCTGTTAATATATTGCTATAGCTCCTTCAGTAGATGTTTGATGTATTTAGATGGCATCTCCTTGGGTGCATAGATATTGAAAATCATTAAGTCCTCTTGATTGATAGATCCTCTGAGAACTAAATAATGTCCATCCCTATTTTTTAAAATTTTATTTATTTTTGGTCTATCATGTCAGATATAAGCATAGCTGTTCCTGCCCCTTCTTGTGAGCCACTGGCTTGTATGGTACTTTTCCATCTTTTCACTTTGAGTTCATGTTTGTCTTATTGAGTTAGGTGGAATTCCTGAAGACAATATATGGTTGGGTTGTGTTTTCTGATCCATCTTCCTACTCTGTCCTTTTAATAGGTAAATTCAGGCTATTGACATTTACTGATATCAAAGATTGAAGATCTTTTAATGCCATTATTGTAAATTTTTAGAGCGTTTTGATATATAGCATATTTATGGTGGTCTGACTGTTTATAGGAGATCTTTCAGGGAAGGCTTGGTGATAGTTGATTCTTTCAACTGTTGCTTGTTTGAGAAGGTTTTTATGCCTCCATCTAGTCTGAATGACAGTCTAGCAGGATACAGTAGTCTTGGTTGAAAGACTTTCACTATGAGCACTCGATAGATATCTTGACATTCTCTTTTGGCCTTTAGAGTCTGTGGAGAAATCTGCTGTTAATCTTATGGGTTTTCCTATTTAAGTGACTCTTTGTATTTCTCTTGCAGCCTTCAGGATCCTTTCTTTATCCTTATTCCTTTCCATTCTAAATATGATGTGTCTTGGTGTCTTTAAGTCTGGGTTAATTCTGTTTGTGACCCTCTGGGCTTCTTGAACCTCTATGTCTTTGATGTTGTCTATAGTAGAGAAGTTCTCCTCTATTATGTCCTGTAGAATGATTTCTTCCCCTTTGGCTCTTTCTTCCTCTGATAGGCCTAGAATGCATATATTATTTCTTTTTAAGTCATCCCATATGTCTATGTTGTTTCTTTCAGTATCTATTAATCGCTTTTGAAGATCTCTTACTTCTTTCTTAGTTTTCTGTAATTCATCCTCCATCTTGTTAATTCTCTTTTATGCCTCATTTATTCGATTATTTCTCCCCTCTGTTGTTTTCTGTAGCTCAGCTACTTTCTTACCCTGTTTTTATACTGTATTAGCTTGTTCATCTAGTTGTACTCTTAGCTCAGCTATTTTAGCTTTCAGCTCTCTAATTACCTCGAGATTGTTAGTGCTTTTTTTCAAATGTCATTGATTCGGCATTTCTGATGACAATTATTATTTTTTTAATTTTTATTTATAAAAAGGAGACACAGACAAAAACCATAGGATAAGAGGGGTACAACTCCACAAAACTCCCACCACCAGCCCATCCCCTCTCCTGATAGCTTTCCTATTCTTTATTTCCTATTCTGTGAGAATGGACCCAGGGTCATTATGGAGTGCAGAAGGTAGAAGGTCAGGCTTCTGTAATTGCTTCCCCGCTGAACATGGGCATTGGCAGGTTGATCCATACTCCCAGCCTGCCTCTCTCTTTCCCTAGTGGGGTGGGGTTCTGGGGAATTGGAGCTCCAGGACACATCGGTGGGATTGTCTGTCCAGGGAAGTCCAGTTGGCATCATGGTAGCATCTGGAACCTGGTGGCTGAAAAGAGAGTTAACATATAGAGCCAAACGAATTGTTGACTAATCATAAACCTAAAGACTGAAATAGTGTAGATGAAGACTTGGGGGGTCTCCATTTTCTAGATAGTTAGTACTCCTATTTTAGTTATATTCCAAAGGGCCCATGACTATACTAGTTTTTTTTTTCACTTATCCTGGCATTTCATATGTGGGTGGATCCAAGTTATTGTCTGGGGAGATGATACCATGGCTGGAAAAAGGACCAGAAAGCTGGACCAGGGAAAAGACTAGCTCCCACATATTGGAAAGATGTATAAATATTGTTGACTGTAAACCCCATCAATTTGATGTGATCTGGGGCCCATATTCAGTTTGGCAGCCTATGTGACCTCTGCATCCCTGTAGATCTGAGCCCACATTCTGTGGGCATGAGTAGAAATGTTCCATGCTGCCCCAATTTTAGGACCCATCTTCCTCAGGTGGAACATACAATCTGTTGTTCAGCCTCCCTTTGGAGTTGATCCTGACATAGATGACCAATCACAATGGAGAGATCTATTTGAGGTCTAGGTCTGTCATGTCTGTTTGGGAATCTCAGGACACCCTGACTAGGGCCCCAGGTGATGGGGTGGCCTGATAGTGAATAAAGAGTCCTAATTAAAGTATGCTAGTCTCTTGCTCTTATTCTGCTTTTTCAGTCCTTACTCTGATAAGGTTAGCTTTGGAGTGAGTGAAGAGAGCCTCCTTTCTCCATTTAATATTTGGGCCCCCTTATCAAAGATTAGATGTTCATAGGTGTGGGGGTACTGAGGACAATTCTTTCAAAATCTTTTCTCGCTCCTGTAACTGATTCCTCAGCTACCATTTTGATTTTGATCTCATTCTTCTGTGTTTCTACCTTTGGAGGCTGATATCTGGACTTTTGTCCTGGTTCATGTCTCCAATGTTTCTCCTTGGTTTAACCATTATTATAGTGTCTTATGAGGTTCTTCTCTCAATAATTTTCAGTTCACTCATCACTCATGCCTGGATTGACTTGTGTCTAAGTAAGGTACTTAAAGAGTTCACACTTGTGGAAATTAAAATTAAAATCCCTTTGTTAAGATTTGCTGTATCATAAAGGACATCACTATAATTTATGCCCTTTGACATTACTTGTATATAGCTGTGTCTTATAGTGTTATGCCACCGGTTGCTTCTATTCTCCCTGGTCTAAGCCTTTAAGAGAGTCAGCATTTCAAAGACTCAGCCTATGGTCTGTGCATTAAAAAGTTTCAGACATTCAATCAATTTTCCCTCTCAATTTAATTAAATACTGATTTATATGACTACAAGTTAATAGGAATGTATATAAACACCATTCTCACCACCAAAAGAATGTGTCCCAATCCACTCTTCCCCCCACACACACTGAAGCTGGGCATCCACCCTCACCCTGCACCCAGAGATTCCTTATAGCTCCATCCAATATGTGTCAGAGAAGGTGGGTTCATTGTTCTTAATAGCTGCATAGTATTCCATTATGTTTTGGAAATTAACAGTTGTTTCAATGTTATCTCAATCCCTGAGTTGAAGCATAGTAGTTGTTAAAGCCTCTTTTGTTCTTTTTATTCCCTGTAGGCTATGGTAGCCTGAGCACTTTTTACCTATAAGTAGGTTTTTTAGCTTAATCATTCACTCCTGACCAAGAGATAAAGCAAGGTGGGGGAGAGATATCACAGTGGTTATACAAAGAGACTCTGACACCCCAAGGATCCAAAGCTCTGGATTCAATTCAGCTTCTCTGCTGGAAGCTAGAGCCAAACTGGGCAGCACTGCTGGGCCCTATGAGTTTCTACGCAAGTCCTGTTTATAGTCTGTGGGTTCTGAGGCAATTATTCACCATGTTCTCATCAGGAGAACAATGTGTAAAGGCCCCCAGTATACAGCCCCAGCCTCCCCTTGCTTGAGCCTCTGAGGGTAGTAACAAATGGGTAGTAACAAATCACAGTTGCATTTGGTGAGTCTTAGGGGAGTACTCTTTTCCATTCAGAAGTCTTTTTATTGATAAAACAGACTGAAGGTGGCTCAACTGGCAGACTGCCAGACTGTTACCAGCTGCTCCGGAGTAGATATGGGCTTTAGCCCCAGGAATCTCTCCTTAGGCTTCTTGCTGTCTTTGAGCCACATGTGTTTTCACTCACTAGTGAATTTGTGGGTTTTCAAAGTAGTCCTAGTATCTTCTTGTTGCAGTCTCAGGTGACCTTTGATATTCTTATTTTTCTCAACTGGGTAGAGCTGGAGGACTGTGCAGAGTTGTGCTTTCTGGATGCTCTGGTGATTTGGTGGGTTCCCAAAGTAGCTCTAGTCCTGTCTTGTTGCAGTCCCAGGTGGTCTCCTTTGATATTCCTCAGTATTGATGCCATTATAAATTATTACCACAGTCTTATGGAAAAGGGGATAAATATGAAAAGTCATATTAAGATTATCCTTCTCTCTATCAAATACTTCAAGAGCCATGCACCATGAGAGAGTAAAAAAAATTCCCAAATCTCATCTTGCAAGAGCCAAACACATACACACAAACACATGCACATAGACACATGCACACAAACACATACACACAAACACATGCACACAGACACATACACACAAACACATGCACACAAACACATACACACAGAACTCTGGTGGTGGGAACTGTATGGAATTGTACCCCTGTTATCTAGCAATCTTGCTAATCATTATTAAATCACTAATGGAAAATAGACACCCAAAAACTTGTCAATTTGCAACTGTGACTTCTTTTTTTAAAATTTTTCTTTTAAATCCCATCTTATATTAATTAGTGATTTATATGATTACAAATTGATAGGAGTGTACATACACACCATTCAACTGTAATTTCTTAAGTAACTTACTTAGACACAAATGGGTGCAGGAGAGAAAAAAGTTGTGTATGTGAGAGAGAGACTCAGGACTTAATAAACCACTGTTAGTGGCAGCAGGTTCTATTCTGCAAACAGAGGACATGGTTGAAAGAAGGCAGGCAAGGAATTTCTGTGGCCTTAAATTGTGAATATGGAGTTATCAAAAAATTGAACTGCCCAGAAAGATTAGGCAAAACCTGACCGAGAACTAACCCTGTATGGGTTACTCAGGTACCAGTACCTGGATAGGGAAAGATGCCTGCTTTTTTTTTTTTTTTTAACACTCAGAAGAAATTCTCCTTTTCTGTTACCCCTGAACACTGAACCCATAAATCACTGATTTTTTTTTCCAAAAAATGAATGTGTTAGAGTGCATGTAAGTGTGATAGTTGAGACTCCCTACAATCTCCATTTTAATCAGATCATGATAAACTTTTAGCTTGCAGATACTTTATTGAAATGAAAGTACATCTGAAGTTTCAACAGTTGTCTTGATGTTTGTAGATCAATTGACGGGAAAGAAAAATTGTGGTTATAGGAACCAACTTCAGTGTCTGAGCATCCTCTGGAGTCTGGGAGCCAAGAATCCATTGGAACGTCAGTAGAGTGCACACCAAAAACTGTTATATACAGTTGTCTGGAAAATGAAAGAAAACAAACATCTCAGACACAACAATTAGATTTTCATTCCTCTCTTATGAACTAGAATGTTGACAATCATTTATCCTCATCCTCTTTGGGATTTGTCTTCAAAGATCTAACATCCAAGGACATGGCTGCTAAATGTCAAATCAGAATGAACTCACCATTGTATGATTGTATGAACTGTCCAGGACATCTGCTGAGGTCAAAGGTGCTGAAGTTTCTAGATGTTTCCTCCACTATGGATCCCAGTAATGAGTTTTTTAAGTTTCCTGTTCTTGTATGTATGTTATGTAGTAACTATGGTGTGTGGATTATCAAGTTTTAACTCAGTGTGGTTGAAAGAACAAGGGAATATGAAGAACAAGGGAATATGAAGTCACTGATTCCTGCCTAGCCTTGCCTGTCAGAGTCAGACACAGTTCACGTCATTCACTGAAGTGTTTGTGGGGTATTTATCTTTCCAAGTGTGTCATTTTTAAGAGGTTTTCTGTCCACTGGATCCATGAGTTACTGATGGAAAAGTTGTAAGTCTTTCAAAATATGTGGTCCTTATACTACTTGGTGGGTGTGCTCAAATGGGGAAGATAGATCACTGAAGCACACTAACTTAACAAACCAACCAACAAACATAAGAAGTAAACAAACTGGAAGACTTTGTGAGATTCTGGATTTTAATATTAAAAGGCTGAAGACACAAAATGTTGGTGGTGGGTGTGGCAGCAGTGGGGAATTATAACTGTAAACTTATAATCTTGTAAAAAGCTATTAAATCATTAGGAAAAATATTTATCTTTCTATTCCAAAAGAATAGCCTAATCTTGGGTTTTCAGAAATGTTCCTACCATTCCTAATTATGCTGCCTTGCTCAATAATCTTTTTTTAAAAAGAAACAAGGTAAAACACGTAGCATGACGTATCACCTTGACCATTTTTTAATTCTTTAACATTGCACTTACTTTCATATAACCAATTTCTAGAAATTGTTGTTATTGCAAGTGTGAAATTTTCATATCCATTAACAACTCTTCTTTGTCTCACTCTTTGAACCTTGGAAGTCATTATTCTACTTCCTATTTCAGAGAGACTGGCAATTAGAAAGCACAGGTGAACACATTCTCTCCATATTTGTGCTCCGTCATTGACTCATTTCATGTGTCATCATGTCTTCAGAGTTCATCCATTTTGTTCCATCATCAAAATTTCCTGAGGTGATGTGCATGTTAATCCTTAAGCTTTGACAGTATATCAGAATTTCTTACAATGGAATGCCTTGGACTGTTTTTGAGGAGTGGCAACAAATACCAGAAAGCCCTTCAACATGACAAAGAATTGTTCATGATAAAACCACTAGATTTTGTTTTAAACTGTGCCATGAGCCACAATGGAATCATAGCCATGCTGTATACTTGCATTCCTGATACGCTTAAAGAATGGCCAAGGCTGCACGCATTCAGGACCTGTCTTCCTAGATTGGCAAAATATGTTGAACCTGCCTCCCGTCAAAGAGTGGGGCAGTCCCTACCATTCCTTTTCTACATTGAGGGCAAGCTCTTGTAGAGGCCCTGAAGAGGGCTTGTGATGTTGTTCCTGATGGAAATAACAACCAGTGGTGTTGGAAAGAGGGATCTGTTAGATGTCTGGGCTCATCATATCTATGTGGTAATCCAAGGATTCCCTGACTAGGGTCCCAGATGATGGGGTGGTCTGGTAGTGACCAAAAGGGCCATCATTTGTGGAGTCAGCCTTACCAATGTGTCCTGGAATTTCACCTCCCCAGAGTCCTAACCCATCAGGTAAAGACAGAAAAAAAAAAAAAAACCTGAGAATATGGATTGGCCTGAAAATGTCCACATTCACTGGAGAAGCAGTTACTGAAGCCACCTTACACCTGCACCCATAAAGAATTTTCATTCATACTCCCAGAGGAGTATTTTCCCTAAAGAATAGGGAAATTTCCAATGGAGGAGATGGGATACAGAACTCTGGCGGGAATTATATGAAATTATACCCCCTCTCTGACATGCAGTCATCTATCTCAGTCATAATGAAATCACTAATAAAAAAAAATCTTAAAAGGAAAAAAAAAAAAAAGAGTGGCCAAGTATTCCAACTGGATAGGCTAATATGTCTATATTGCTTGAAAGTTTATGGTCAACTCTTTCAAGTTAAAATATGTAGAATTTGCCTGAGATAATGAGATAAGAAGCTCAGCCTTTCTCGCCAACATAAGCCAGGAAAGGTATCGATTTGGAGAAAAAAAAAAAACAGTTATATAGAACCTTCTTTAGACAGTATTTTCAACAATATGAAAAAAAAACTTCTGAAAAATGTACTGACTTTTCTGTAAAGAAGGGATCTAGTGTACTGAGAATTCCAACAACTGAGGGATATTTTCAGAATCTCAGTTATTTTTACATTGTTGTAAAATGTGTGTGTGTGTGTGTGTGTGTGTGTGTGTGTGTGTGTGTGTGTGTGTGTGTGTGTGTGTGTACTGGGTACTTGAGGGGTTGGTAATGTTTTGGCTGTGCAATCTTTTTTCTCTTTTATAGTCATCATTCAGTCAACATCCCACAAATTAAAGGGCACACCAGGACTGGGCCCCCCGGGGACTCCCCTGGAGTAAAGTCAGCAGATTCACCACACCTTGGATCCACTGTAATAAAGTCAGACCTGCTCATCATTTGCTTCGTCAAGAATAGAGAGAATACTGATATGATGAGGAGCTGATGGTTCCCACTGACTGGTTCTTAAAGCATAGGAGAAGAAATTACCATCATTTCTTGTATGTTGGCCAGTGTCTCCTTTGATTGACTGTTGAACAGATGCTTCATTTTCTGAAAGGCGTTTTCCTCAGCATCAGTCTCTATATATGCTTCAAGATCTTTAGTAAACTCAGCTGGGGACATGGAGGCATCAATTGTCTTGCTAACTATATCCTCAATAAATTGGCAGCCAGAACCTAGGAAAAGAGCATGGGAAATTGGGTTCAGTTGTACATGTTTGAGCCCTAAGTATTAAAAAACATTATTAGAGATTTAATATTGATTTACAAAATTACAAAATAATATGGGTGCAAATCTGCACCGTTTCCACCATTAGAGTTCTGTATCTCCATTCCTTTCACTGTAAGCTACAACAGTTCTCTTAAAGTTGCAGATATTAACTATTCTTTCTACAACTATCTGTCTTATTTGTATGTACTTGCCCACATTTCCCTATGGTCCCTCTTCTTTTTCAAGACACACATACACTTATTACTATATCCAAATGTCCCTTTCTTTCCCCTCTTTTCCCTGTGGGTCCTGATGGAGTTGGGGCTCACAGTCCTCTGGTCATCTTCCCCCTATAATTTCTTCCCCATTGGGAGGATGGGCCAAAATTACGTTTGGGTGATCCCCAATTTTGTCTACAGGCAATGCTTGTCATTTTCTTAGATTTTTATGGAGATACACAGACAGAAAGATACAGTGATTGGTGAGAGTACACTCAGGATATGGAATTTCCTTGAAAGTTCGAGATGTCTACCCTCATTTCCCCTCCTACGAATGAACACTCTGTAACCATGGTGAAGGAGGCAGCTCTGGAGTTGAAATGCTCTGACTTAGTGCAACACACCAAATGCAATTTGCTCTTTCCTTGTACAGAATTATGCTATGTCTCACGGTTATCCTTCCAAGCATGAGGGAGGGTTTCACAACACTGAAGGCATCTTGGGTTTAGAAATAACGCAGGAACTCTGTGGATGCTGAGTACTTTCTTCCACACAAAGAGAAAAATGAAAGACATCTTTCTTCAGGAAGTGATCTATGGTGGAGTATTATTCTGCATACACAAGAGAAGGGGTTTGTTCTTGGCACAGCAATATTAATTCAGTTACCTCTGAGTATGTTTCTTTGAATACAACTGCTCCTACTTCAATAACAAGTGAAGTAGGGCCAGTGAAACCACACACTTGGATGGTGGACTGCTTAGTTAGCCATGTGTGCAGCTCAGGCTTGAATCTGCCCCCACTGCATAGTAGCAAATTTTGGTACGATAATCACTTTCTCTTAATCATGTCTCTCTCTCTCTCTCTCTCTCTCTCTCTCTCTCTCTCAATAATAAAAAAGAACCAATGAGGGAGGACATTCAAAAGAGCTCAGAGCTAGGACAAAGCAGGCCAGCTGTGGCATGTCTTTTTCCCTAAGGCTTTTCCTCCACTGAATCTCCCTTTCAGGATTGAGACCTTCAGGGTTGTGAGGTCTTTTTTCCAGTCACCCTTTTCCAAATAAAAAGTCTCCAGATGTGATCATAGGGAAAGAGTCAAATCAATTTTGCCAATGGACTAGAATGAGTCTGCTATGGTTCCTTGGAGCACACACTACAACCTGTTCCTCTCTCTTAGAAGTTTCCTCTTTACATGGAAGGAGATTCTTGGCGACTCTCCTTAAGTCCTCTGCACATAAAGGCAGGGATGTCTGAGACCATTACCTTCATCTTGCCCCCAGTGCAATACTCAGTTCAGGTATTTATCCAGAGTCTCATCCTTGTTGGTCATCACGGAATCTGTGATGATGGTGATGACTGTCCTGAATGGCAGGAGACACCAGGTGAAGCTCAGTGCAGAGCCAGAACCTTGGGGAGTCTCTCTCTCTCTCTCTCTCTCTCTCTCTCTCTAATTTGAAACATAAGATATATGTTCTCATTCCTTGTCCTTTGTAAACAAACCATATGCATGCATATATTTTGCATGTTATCTTTTATATTGTATATTTGTTTCTTAAAATCATACTACACACTTTTCTGACACAGAAAATTTTATTTTACTGCTCCAGTATATTTGTATATTGGGTTGTTTCATTATTCTAAAAGGTATTTTCCTCATTTGACTATAATTCTTAATTTATTTAGATGGATTCCACAAAGCAT
This sequence comes from Erinaceus europaeus, assembly GCF_950295315.1. Taxonomy (NCBI): domain Eukaryota; kingdom Metazoa; phylum Chordata; class Mammalia; order Eulipotyphla; family Erinaceidae; genus Erinaceus; species Erinaceus europaeus. Next base: position 11,187,499 of record NC_080178.1, read on the forward strand.
ATTTTAAAATATATACATTTTAGGCATGTTTTATTAAAAAACATTAAAATTATCTCTAGTGATGATGTAACAGTTAAACTTCCTAGTTCTTTCTTTCTTTATATAAATTTTTTATTTATATATTTTTCACCACTCCCATCACCAAAGGTCTGTGTCCCCGTCCCCACCCCCACAGATAACCACTGTAGTTGTCTCACATTCTTAGAAATAGGTTGGCAATTGGTTTTTTTCTCATTTGCACACTTCATGTTCCATGTTCCACATGAGTGAAAGCATTTTAGAGTTGTCCTTCACCTCCTTACTTGCTCCACTAAGCATAATCTTCTCCAATTCCATGCACTTGATCCCAAAGACAGAACATCTCTCTAGAGGTCCTGGAAATTCTGACAATTATTAGTTGTCTGACACAGAGATCTCTTACACCGCAGCTGTTTGCCCGGGTGTTCAGTGATTGGGAATCCTGTGCAGGGGACCAGAGGGCTCCCTTTTTTCCAGCCCACCTTCCCAGTCAGGACTCACCTGCAGAGCAGTAAAGGGGGAGGGCACTGAGCATGAACACAGTCACCAGCTTCATGGTGGAGACAGCAGATGGTGGTGACTGCTCTCTCCAGTGTGGTTTTGAGGTGAGCTCCAGAGCTCCTCCTTTTATTCTCCTGGTCCCCACCTTCACCTCTCCAATAGAGAGAGAGTGAGTCACAGAGTCCACATGGCTGTGGACCAGGTTGGACAGAGGAGCTAAACAGAATCCAGTCCAGCCTACACTCTGTTCAAATCGAAGGACTCAGAGTACTTCCTCAGTCAGTTTTGGATCTGAAAAGTAGAAGACACACAGCCTTTGGTAAAATTAATGCCAAATTGCTTATTAAATAAACAAGCAAACGACCATAGTGCAAGCCTGTTTTCAGTGCTCTGTTTTATTATTGAGACTGTCACTATATCTCTTCCTTTTGCTTCTTTTTTCCTTTCTTCCTCTTGTATCTCTTTTCTGTTTTTATATTTGTCAAAGTGCAAATAGCTTCCTGTCTGTGGCCCTGTCTGTTCCTGCTGTGTTAGCTGTCATTAGATGTGTGACACTACATCGCACCTCTAGGAAGCTGACTTCCACAACCGTAGACACTTTATTAAGTTGCGTGGAGTTTGCAAATAATGCCTCAACTTTCCAGTACATTTTTCATTTTCTTCTTTTTCAAACAGAATAGGTCAGCGAAATATGTCAGTGTTGTGGGGCCAGATGGTGGTGCAGCTGGTTGAGCACATATGTTCCAATGCACAAAGACCTGAGTTCGAGCCCCTGATCCCCACCTTTAGGGGAAAAGCTTTGTGAGTGGTGAAGCAGGGCTGGAGGTGTCACTCTTTCTCTCTGCCTCTCTGTTTGCCCCTATCCACTCAATTCTAGATGTCTTTGTCCAGTAAATAAGTGGTAATAAAAATTGTAAATAGGTAAATACCTCAGTGTTGTTAATTAATTATAAGACTATAAATTCACTTTGATGTATTCTTTAGTATCTTTGAGGCCTTTTCTCAGTATTCCACGAATGATGTCAGTAAGTGAATAATTGTGCAGCGGAGGTAGTGGTGATGGGAGAGTAAAGATAGATTGGGACAGCTGTAGTTGTGGATTTGAATTTTGACAGCAATACTGGTGGTGAAATGGGCTTGGATAATCATAAGCAAAATTATTTATTTGTTCCTTTCCTCATTTGTAAAATGATTCAAATGCTGTCATGCTTATATGTGTATACACAAGAATAATCAAATGAGTATAGGTAATATATAATTGGACAAATTGGTCATTTTCTATAGTCAATCAACCACTAGGAATATCTGAACTACACCACTAAATTATTAGAACTGACAAAAGTTTTCATGTAGCTAAACAGAAGTTCAGAATACAAATTTGAAAGATTCCCACCTTCTTCCTACTTTACTTCCCTCAATCACTGTAAGTCTAAATTTGTCAGATAAAGGAAGGACTACAAAAGGTGAATAAGAGCAAGAGATCAGTACACTTTAATGATGGCCTTTTTGGTCACTACCAGGCCACCCTAGTCAGGTAATACTTAGATTCCCATTTAGGTATGATGGACCTAGATCTCGGATAGACCCCTCTCTCCACCATAACTGGTCATATCCATCAGGAATAACATCATAACCCATCTTGTGGGCCTCTACCAGACTTGCCCTCAATGTAGAATAACAGTGGTAGAAATTGCCACAAGGGCCAAAGAGAGGCTGGGTCAATATTTTCTGCCATTTGAAGAAGACTTATTCTGAAATAAATGAAACCTAGAATGTTCCTAGCAATGACCATGGAATACGAGCTCAGACTGACAGGGATGCAGAGGTTACACAGGCTCCTGTGCTAAGAATAGTTATGGGCCCTAGGCCAGATCAATGGAGTTTATAGTTAACGTTATTTATATACTTTTTCCATATTTGGGAGCTACACAGCCCTAATCCAGCTTCTAGTCCTATTTCCAACTCTGACACCATCTCTCCAGACAATACTCTTAACCCACCTGCATGTTAACTGTTCAGTCAGGTAAAAATTATTAAATTCATGGCCCCTTAGAATATACCTAAAATAAACTTCCTAGCTTCTTCCTACATGACAGCCCCATATCTTCTGCTAATCTCGTACCTTTCAGTTTATTAAACAACTTGGTTAATATTTACTTATTAAACAAGTGTTTAATTTAATTAAAGATGTATACAATTTGTTTAATTAAATAAGTAACATGTTAATTACAAATAATTTAAATAGTTTAAATAACAAATAATTTATTCAATTATTAAACTATTTGTTCTGCTTTATATCTTAATGTTATTCAGCCACCAAGTTGCAGATGCTACCATATTGTCAAATTGGCTTCCCTGGACAGATGACCTCACCAATGAAGTTGGAACCCCATGTCTCCAGAGCACCAATGAAGTTGGAACTCCACTTCTCCAGAGTCGTACCCCACTAGAAAAAGATAGAAATAGGTTGGGCTAGGGCAGCAGCTGATGAGGTGGCCTGATAGTGACTAAAGAGTCATCATTAAAGTATGCCAGTCTCTTGCTTTTATTCAGCTTTTGCAGTCCTTGCTTTGATAAGGATAGCTTGGGTGTAAGTGAGGGAAGTATAATATGAAATAGGTGAAGAGGATATCTAAGTCAAAGTAGACATTATTTCATTATCAACTTATACTGACTCACTGTAGACTATTGTGTGCTTTCAGGTATATATTTTGCCCTAATTTACAGATACATGTGAACATATGCTCTATCTCATGGGACCTGGTCTATGTCTAGGTTTTTGGACTTTGTTGGGAAGTGAACCACCTGGAATGGAATTAGAGAATCCTATGAAAGGAAAGGTCTCACCCGAGTAATGAGGCTGAAGGGGTGACATTCCATGTCAGACATCTCTGGTCAGGGAGTCCTGCGGTTCCTAAACAGACATGATGGGCCTAGACCTCAAATAAATCCCTCTCTCCATTGTTACTGGTCATCTATATCAGGAACAGCAAAACAGACCCCTCTGAGGACCCCCATAGGACCTTGCTCTCAACTTGGACCAACAATGTTATAGAATGTTCCATCCTCTGAAGGGAGCTGGACAACATACTCTATCTACTACCTGAGGAAGATGGGTCTTGATATTGGGGCAACTTGGAATGTTCGTACTGATAACCACAGAATATGAGCTCAGATCTACAGGGATGCAGAGGTCACATAGACTCCTAAGCTGAATATGGGCCCCAGATCAAATCAAATCGATGAGGTCTACACTCAACAATATTTATATACCTTTCCCATATTTGGGAGCTACTCTCCCCTGATCCAGCTTTCTGGTCCTTTTTCCAGCCATGACAACATCTCCCCAGACAATAACTAGGATCCACCTGCATATCAGATTTCAGGCTCAGGGGGAAAAAAAAAAAACTAGTATAGACACAGGCCCTTTGGAATATAACCAAATATGTGCCTACTAGACACATATCTACAGAATGGAGATCCTTCATCTGCACTACTTCAGCCTATAGGTTCATGATTAGTCAACAACTTGTTTGGCTTTATGTTAACTCTCTTTTCAGCTCCCAGGTTCCAGATGCTACCATGATACCAACTGGACTTCCCTGGACAGACAATCCCACCGATGTGTCCTGGAGCTCCAATTCCCTAGAACCCCGCCCCACTAGGGAAAGAGAAAGGCAGGCTGGGAGTATGGATTAACCTGTCAATGCCCATGTTTAGTGGGGAAGCGATTACAGAAGCCAGAGCTTCCACCTTCTGCATCCCACAATGACCTTGGGTCCATACTCCCAGAGGGTTAAAGAACTGGAAAGTTATCAGGGGAGGGAATGGGATACAGAGTTCTGGTGGTGGGAGTTATGTAGAGTTGTACTCCTTTTATCCTATGGTTTTTGTCAGTGTTTCCTTTTCATATATAAAAATCTTTTTAAAATAGTTGAGGGCAAGGTCCTATGGGGGCCCACAAAAGGGGTCTATTGTGTTGTTCCTGATAGAAATGACCGGTAACAATGGAGAGAGGGATTTATTCAAGGTCTAGGCCCATCAAGTCTGTTTGGGAATCTCAGGACTCCCCAAATAGGGCCCCAGCTGATGGAATGGCCTGATAGTGACTAAAGAGTCATCGTTAAAGTATGCCAGTCTCTTGCCCTTATTCAGCTTTTGCAGTCCTTGCTTTGATAAGGTTAGCTTTAGAGTGAGTGAGGGAAGTGTAGTAGGAAGTAGGTGAGGAGGGTATCTAAGTCAAAGTAGACATTATTTCATTATCAACTTATATTGACTCACTGTAGACTATTGTGTACTTCTGCTTTCAGGTATATATTTTGCCCTAATTTATGGATACATGTGAACATATGCTCTATCTCATGGGACCTGGTCTATATCTAGGTTTTGGGACTTTGTTGGGAAGTGAATTACCTGGAATGGAATTAGAGAATCCCATGAAAGGAAAGGTCTCACCCGAGTAATGAGGCAGAAGGGTTAACATTCCATGCCTGACGTCTCTGGACATAGTCTGAAGTGAAGCATGCTGAGGTGGTACTCATTGTGTTGATTAGGTTGGGATCAGCAAATGCAATATCATTTGGTATCAATTGAGAGAAGCATGCAGGAAAGTGAGCCCCACCCTAGAGGTTCCAGGACTGGGGCTAAAAAGGAAGTGGGAGGTTCCTGCTGTCTTAGGGTTTAAGAAGACAATAGGTAGTTATTGCTATAATCACATTATTTGGCAATTGAGTTAACTTTGAAATATCACTTTGTTAGGATGGACAATATACTCTATGATGGTGTCGATATTGGGGCAGCTTGGAATGTTCCTACTCATGACCACAGAATGTGAGCTCAGATCTACAAGGATGCAGAGGTCACATAGGGTCCTAAGCTAATTATGGGCCGCAGATCACATTAATGATGGAGCTTACAGTCAACAATATTTATACACCTTTCCCATATTAGGGAGCTACTCTCTTCCCTGATCCAGCTTTTTGGTCCTTTTTTCCAGCCATGATATCATCTCCCCAGACAATAACTAGGATCCACCTGCATATCAGATTTCAGGCTCACGGGAAAAATGAAAACAAAAACTAGTATAGCCATAGGCCCTTTGGAATATAACTAAAATATGCCTACTAGCTGTCTACAAAAGGGAGGACCCCCCCCAACTCTTCATCTGCACTATTCCCACCTTTAGGTTCGTGATTGGTCAACAATTTGTTTGGCTTTGTATGTTAACTCTCTTTTCAGCCACCAGGTTCCAGATGCTACCGTGATGCCAACTGGACTTCCCTGGGCAGACGGCCCCATCAATGTGTCCTGGAGCCCTACCTCCCCAGAGCTCTGCTCCACTAGGGAAAGAGAGAGACAGGTTGGGAGTATGGATCGACCTGTCAATACCCATGTTCAGCCATTAAAGAAGCTGGACCTCCCACCTTCTGCATCCCACAATGACCTTGGGTCCATACTCCCAGAGGGTTAAAGAACTGGAAAGCTGGGAGTCAGGCGGTAGCGCAGCGGGTTAAGCACACATGGCACAAAGGGCAAGGACCGGTGGCATAAGGATCCTGGTTTGAGCACCCAGCAACAACCCACCTGTAGGGTTGTTGCTTCACAGGTAGTGAAGCAGGTCTGCAGGTGTCTATCTTTCTTTCCCCCTCTCTGTCTTTTCCTCCTCTCTCCATTTCTCTCTGTCCTATCTAACAATGATGACATCAGTAACAACAATAATAACTACAACAACAATGAAAAACAAGGAAAACAAAAGGAAAAATAAATATTTTAAAAAAATAGGAAAGCTATCAGGGGAGGGAATGGGATACGGAGTTCTGGTGGTGGGAATTGTGTGGAATTGTACCCCTCTTATGCTATGGTTTTGTCAATGTTTCCTTTTTATAAATAAAAAAACATAAAAATTAATTTAAAAAATAATGAAATCCATAAAGCATGTTAAAGTAGAGTTGAATAGACATTATAAATCTTGATTTATAAAATCATGTAACTTTGTTCATAGACAGGAAAGGAATCAAAATCAACAGAGCCATTAAACTTTTTCCTGAAGTAAACATTTAATCCTTGAAAGAAATCAACTGTTCTTAAATTATTCCATATATTCAGGGCCACTACCATTACAAGCCTAACAGCATTCTAAGGTTTGTTCTGGTGTTGAACTGCTATTTATATATTTCAAAATATAAATTATGTAATTGTTGAACAGTGGAGAAGAACCAACACGAGGTCTAGAAAACCTGGGTTCATGCTCAGCATCAGAATGTCCTTTTAAAATATTTTTTATGAACTACTTCTTCTTCTTCTAGCGTTTGCCCTTCTTCTGTAGCCAGTTAATGGCTTTGAAAGTGACTGGGATCCATGTGGATTCAGTCGGCTAGGAAGGATCGTCAGTTTCCCCAATGAATGGGTACTCACGGGATGCACCACGGGAAGGTCGATCCAATGCATCCCGAATTACTAATAGTGGGTTACAAGACTGTAAGATTTCATTGTGTGGTTCCACACCACAACCACTGCCAAAGTTTTGTGTCTTTACCCTCCCACTTCCCATAAATAAACACCATATTCTCACAAGTCTTACAAAAAGTATGACTGCTTCTATTTACTTTTTAAGTTCATTTGCTCTTTCTTTCTTTTTTTCATGTATATCTGATCTTTAGATTCTACATATGAGCAAAAACATTGTTTTGTTGGGTAGTTGTCTTTCATCTCTTTACTTACTTCACCTAGCATAACCAACTCCAGTTACTGAAATGTCCTAATGGCATCTCTGTCCAGCTACCCTCAATAAGTTTGCTCATCAGTAATATGATGGGAAAATGGAGCTTGAATGATAAAAACAACAAGGTTCTCTATTAAGTGTATGTCAATAGAGTAAGTTCTAAAAATTATGAGTCAAAATGAGGAAATTATCAGTCATGGGATCAAGAAGAAGATCACCTCATTTTCTATTTCAAATATCAAACTGAATCCAACTAATTCTGTCAACAAAGGATGTTTATTTATACAAAGTGCTGGAAAAGTGGCTTCAGAACTGACTTTAGTTCCATTAACTCTTTTCTTGGTTAAAATGGTAACTTTAATTTAGTGTCTACTTTTGCACCATTGAGTCTCTGTGAATTATGCCCTGGTGTTTGGGGTGTGGGATGTGTGATCTCCTGGAGCTCTGGGTAGCAGCAGAACGCCTGCTGGCACTCTTGAACACCTGATGCATGGCTCACTGTCACCCTATAATCTGTGAGCTGAAAGGGAGTTAGTTCATGGCCTGAAAGAGTTCACTGGGGAACCAGGATTCTATGAGGGAAAGTTCCCTTCACCTTGTTTCCCAACTCTTGCCACTGTGTAATCATCCTGTGATGTCCAAGTCACTTCTTTGTCTGCCTTAGGGAGAAAATGAAGGAAGCATTCAATACTGCTTGATTTGTTCCAGAATTTTCTGTAGCAGTTTCTCTTTGTAAGTGTCCTAGTAGTTTTAGTTCCAAGTACTTTCATTCTGTGTTATTCATGATTCTACTAGTTATCCTACTCCCTTTGCTTCTTCTGTTTATTAGCAAAAGTTGAGACAACACTAGACCGGTGGGCAGTAAAAACCTTTCTGGGGAGATAGCATCATCCCAGATGTGCAGGAGGAGAGAGAGAGTTAGTTCAGGAAAAAGAGCTTTTACAGGTTCTGGACTCAGTTTTATATTACCATACACAGAACCATTATTTCTGAAAAAACAAGCAAGATCCAACTATTCTACGTTTCCAAGAACCACATCAAAAAGAAAGACAAACGGAAGTTTAGGGTGAAAAGGGCTGGGACAAGATTTCTCAAGCCAATAATTCAGACAAAGAGGCAGGAACAGCTATTCTAATAACAAATCAAATAGACTTTCAGTCAAAGAAGTTGAAAATAGAGATGAGCACTATATATTGATCAAAGAATCAATCTAAAAGGAAAACATAATCATCATACATATATATATATATATGCTCCCTTTATCTATGATGGAACACAAGGAGGTCTTACTTTGGGACTCATTAGGAAAAAAATACTAAAAAGAAAGTAAGAAAGAGAGAGAGAAAGAAAGAAAAAAGGAAAGAAAGGAAGGAAATAAAGGAAGGAAAGAAGAGGAAGGAAGGAAGGAAGGAAGGAAGGAAGAAAAAAAGAAACTACCATCTCCTGCCCCAGAGGGAACACAGAGGACAGTCACACTTGAAACACAAGGCAGGTGGGGAAAAATATCTGGGTGCAATTGCATGGAGAGGAGACAGGGCTAAAGATAGCTGGCAAGATCTCTGCGATGCAGAACTCAGACTTCAGTTCTAGCAATAGAAACAAGAAACTAGAAGAAGATCTTGGCTGAGGGTTAAAAAAAAGTGTTTTGCAGACACCTATCATGGTAAGATAAGAAATGTTACCCATATTTTAGCATCTACACTATAAACCATTAACCCTCCAATACAAGTAAAAAGAAAGGAAAAGAAATAAGGCAATAATGAAACTTAATGTCCTGGGCTGGTGCTCTGGTAACTTAATCTCCACTTTGATTTTCAGTCAGTTGAGCTTCTTGTCTGGATCTTTGACAGTTATTAACAACTGGTAGTGGTTTTGCCCACAAGGTGATAAGCAAATTTAATGAATAAATATCCTTAAGGATTCTAAAGAAAGAACTAACTCAATTATTTCCTGGTTCTTCTCCAAGTCCTCAGGTTATTTGACCTCTTCTCCTCACCTTTTTCCCAGAAAAAAAGACAATCTTACTCAAGAAATGGGAGCTTCTTTCCTCCTAGGATGATTATGGAGAATTTGTGTTCATTTTCACCACATGAAGTGTCACACTGGAGCCACCTCTGCATTTGTCAGAAATGCAAACTCCCCATGTCTTTTTTTTTTTTATATATATAAGATGAACTATTCCATCTTTTTTTAAAATCTTTTTTTAAAGATTTTATTTATTTATTCATGAAGAAGATAGGAGGAGAGAGAGAAAGAACCAGACATCACTCTGGTACATGTGCTGTCAGGGATAGAACTTGGGACCTCATGCTCAAGAGTTGAACACTTTATGCACTGCACTACCTCCCAGACCAACCCATGTCTTAATAGACCCTTTAAAAATAGATAGATTAAGTTTATTTACTATGAGACAAAGAGTGAAAATTTCACAGGATCAGGAGGAAGACAGAAAAAAAAGCACAACTGTAGCACAAGCAACATCAGGGACTAAAACCAGGAGCCTCAGGTATACAAGCCCTGTGTTCTGTCAGCTGAGTTAGCCACACACACTGCCCCCACAACTAACAAGTACCCTGAAGTTAGGATGGGCTATCCTTCTGTTCACCTTGTTGACTGACAGGTTACTCAAGAACAATTGTTAGCACCTGGCCTTCATTCCGCAGACATTTTCCCTTCAGCATTCCTTAGACATAAACTCAACTCTTATTAGGAAGAGTGGCACCTGCATTTGTCAGCCTTGAGTGATATTCCAGGACATATTGGTACATAAAATCCTTATTCATAGCTAAAGTTGGAAAACAAAGTGAAGCAAACAATACTGATGCCCAGTGGTCTTTTCCACCTCATCATTTAAATTGTATTCCTGAACTTGCTTATCACGTTGTCTGCCCAGGGAAGTGAGAATGACATCATGGTGGCATCTGCAATTTGGTAGCTGAAAGCATTAAGATATAAAGCAGAACAAATTGTTTAATAAGAAGAGAGAAGTGCTTCATTTTCCCTAAACCTTTCCTCTCCTAGCATTTTAAATTCACAGAGCACTGTTTTGCTTTTCAGTCAGCTAAGCTTATTGTCTGGATCTTAAGTGAGTTAGTTCTTTGTTCAGGATACTTAAGGCTATTTGTTCATTAAACTTGCTTATCAGTTCAGGAGGCAGGGCTATGGAGCAGCAGCAGCTGTGTCTGTCTCCTCTACTCTACTGGGTCAACTAGGAGATCATATGGGACCACAAGACAGGACTAGAAAGATTCAGGTACCCACCAAATCACCAGTGAGTGTAAATATTTATGGCTCTCCAACAGAGAGGAGGTTAGGGAGAGATTAAGTGGCTGGTAACAGTCCATCAGTTTACCAGCTCGGACACCACCTCCAGTCTGCTTCACCAACAAAAAGACAGCTAAAGGGAGGAGAGGACTCCCCTAAACTCAACAAATGCAACTGTGAGTCTCCATGGCTACCACCCTCAGAATCTGGAGCCTTCATGGCTACCGCCCTCAGAATCTGGAGCAGTAGCAGGGAGGCCCTGTGCTGACACCACAGGACAGAGAACTAATCAGGAAACTCAGGAGAAGACCTATACCTCCCTGGCATAGTGGTGGGGCTGTGAAAATCTCTTTGCATAAACACTGGATAATCTGCCACACCCTGCTTTATCTCTTGGTCAGGAGTCAATGATTAAGTTAAGAAGCCTACTTATAGTTTAAAAGCCCTCAGGCTCCCATAGCCTACAGGGAAGAAAAGGCACAAAAGAGGCTTTTAAGCCACTGTGCTCCAACTCAGGGATTAAAATAACACTGAGACAACTGTCAATTTCCACAAATGTGAACCCTTTAAGTACCTTACTTAGAAACAAGTCAATCCAGGCAAGAGTGATCAGTAATTTGAAAAGTACTGAGAGAGGGACCTCAAGACATACTATATAGAATGGTTAAATGAACAAGAAGAAATATTACAGAAATGAACCGGGAAGAGTCCAGCTAAAAGCCCCCCAAAGGGTGAAGCACAAAATAATGAGGTCAACATCCAAACACTAGCTGAGGAAATAATCACAGGAGTGAGTAAAAAGTTTGAAAGAATTGTCATCAGAAATGCAGAAACAACAAATGAGACTCTGGAAGGAAAAACTAATTATCTCAAGGTTAACAGAGAGCTGAAAGCTGAAATAGCTGAGCTAAGAACACAACTAGCTGAACAATCAACAGCAGTATCAGAACAGGGTAACAAAATAGATGAACTCCAGAAAACAGTACAGGGGAGAAAGAATAGAATCAATGAGGCTGAAGACAGAATTATCAAGATCGAGGATGAATTAGAGACAACTGAAAAAGAAGTAAGACATCTCAAAAAGAGATTAAGAGATACTGAATACAACAACAGAGACCTATGGGATGTCTTCAAAAGAAATGATATATGCATTATTGGCTTACCAGAGGAAGAGAGAGATGGAGGGGAAGAAAGCATTCTTCAGGCCATAATAGCTGAAAACTTCCCTAGTCTAGACAACATCAAAGACATAAAGGCTCAAGAAACCCAGAGGGTCCCAAACAGAATTAACCCAGACTTAAAGACACCAAGACATATCCTATTTAGAATGGAAAGGAATAAGGATAAAGAAAGGATCCTGGAGGCTGCAAGAGAAAAAAAAAAGTCACCTAGAGAAGAAAACACATAAGATTAGCGGCAGACTTCTCCACACAAACACTACAGGCCAAAAGAGAATGGCAAGATATCTATTGAGTACTCAATGAAAAAGGCTTTCAACCAAGAACACTGTATCCTGCTAGGCTGTCATTCAGACTAGATGGAGGCATAAAAACTTTCTCAGACAAGCAACAGTTGAAAGAATCAACTATCACCAGGCCTGCCCTGAAGAAAGTTCTGAAAGTTCTCCTATAAACAGTCAGACCACCATAAATATGCCACCCATCAGGACACTCTAAAAATCTACAATAATGGCATTAAAATATCTTTAGCCTTTGATATCAATAAATGTCAATGGCCTGAATTTACCTATTAAAAGGCACAGAGTAGGAAGATGGATCAGAAAACACAACCCTACAATATTCTGTCTATTCAACACCTAATTCAACAAGACAAACACAGACTCAAAGTGAAAGGATGAAAAATTATCACACAAGCCAATGACCCAAAAAAGAGCAGGAAGAACTACTGTCATATCTGACATGATAGACTTTAAAATAAAAAAAAATTTTAAATATAGGGATGGACATTACTTAATGCTCAGAGGATCAGTCAATCAAGAGGACTTAACAATTATTAACATCTATGCACCCAATGAGAAGCCATCTAAATACGTCAAACATCTACTGAAAGAGCTACAACAGTATCTTAACAGCAACACAGTAATAGTAGGGGACTTCTACACTCCACTCTCTCAACTTGTCAGATCATCCAGGCAGAAAAATCAATAAAGACATGAGGGAGCTAAATGAGGAGATAGATAAACAAAAACTATTGGACATTTCCAGAGTCATGCACCTCAATAAACCGGAATACATATTGTACTCAAGTCTACATGGATCATTCTCAAAGATAGACCATATGTTACGCCACAAAGACAACATCAGTAAATTGAAGAGCATTGAAATCATCCCAAGCGTCTTCTCAGACCACAGTGGAATTAAATTAACTCTTAACAGTCAACAAAAGATTAGTAATAGTTCCAAAATGTGGAAGCTCAACAGTACACTACATGACAACTACTGGGTCAAAGAGGAAATAAAGGAAGAAATCAAAATGTTTCAAGAGTTCAGTGAAAATGAAGACAAAAACTATCAGAATATTTGGGACACAGCTAAGGCAGTACTGAGAGGGAAGTTCATAGCCATACAAGCACACATTAGGAAACAAGAAAAAGCACAAATAAGCAGCTTGATTGCACATCTTAAAAGACCTAGAAGAAGAAGAATAAAGGAGTCCTACAGCAACCAGAAGGACAGAAATAATTAAAGTCAGAGCAGAAATAAATAACATTGAAAATAAGAAAACCATATAAAAGATCAATGAAAGTAAATGTTGGTTCTTTGAAAGAGTGAACAAAATCGACAAACCTTTAGCCAGACTCACAAAACACAAAAGGGAGAAGAACCAAATAAATCGGATTGTAAATGAAATAGGAGATATCACAACAGACACCACAGAAATTCAACATATCATGTGAGACTTCTTTTTTTTTTTTTTCCTCCAGGGTTATTGCCGGGCTCGGTGCCTGCACCATGAATCCACCGCTCCTGGAGGCCATTTTCCCCCTTTTTTGTTGCCCTAGTTGTTGCAGCTTCGTTGCGGTTATTATTGCCATTGTTGACGTTACTTTGTTGTTGGGTAGGATAGGACAGAGAGAAATGGAGAGAGGAGGGGAAGACAGAGAGAGAGGGGAGAGAAAGATAGACACCTGCAGACCTGCTTCGCCGCCCGTGAAGCGACTCCCCTGCAGGTGAGGAGCCGGGGGCTCGAACCGGGAACCTTACGCCGGTCCCTGCGCTTTGCGCCATGTGCGCTTAACCCACTGCGCCACCGCCCAACTCCCATCATGTGAGACTTCTATGAACAACTATATGCCACCAAGCTAGAGAATCTGGAAGAAATGAACGATTTCCTAGATACCTACGAACGTCAAAAAATAAGTAAAGAGGAACTAGATTACATGAACAGGCCATCACAGCTAATGAAATTGAAACAGTTATCAAAAATCTTCCCAAAAATAAAAGTCCTGGACCAGATGGTTTTACAAATGAATTCTACAAAACCTTCCAACAAGAACTAATACCTCTACTTTTAAAAGTCTTCCAGAAGATTGAGAACACTGGAATACTCCCTGCCAGCTTCTATGAAGCCAACATCACTCTGATACCAAAAGCAGAAAGGGACACAACCAAAAAAGAAAACTACAGATGAACATAGATGCTAAAATATTGAACAAAACTCTAGCCAACTGGATACAGCAGTATATTAAAAAGATTGTTCATCATGACCAAGTGTGATTTATCCCAGGCATGGAGGGTTGTTTTAATATATATAAATAAATCAACATGATCCACCACATCAATAAAAGCAAGACCAAAAACCACATGGTCATATCAATAGATGCAGAGAAAGCCTTTGACAAAATACAACACCCCTTTATGATCAAAACACTACAAAAATGGGAATAGATGGAAAATTCCTGAAGAGAGTGGAGTCTGTATATAGCAAACCTACAGCCAACATCATACTCAATGGTGAAAAACTGGAAGCATTTCCACTCAGATCAGGTACTAGACAGGGATGCCCACTATCACCATTACTATTCAACATAGTGTTGGAAGTTCTTGCCATAGCAATCAGGCAGGAGCAAGGAATTAAAGGCATACAGATTGGAAGAGAAGAAGTCAAACTCTCCCTATCTGTAGATGGCATGACAGTATACATAGGAAAACCTAAGGAATCCAGCAAGAAGCTTTTGGAAATCATCAGGCAATACAGTAAGGTGTCAGGCTACAAAACTAACATTCAAAAGTCAGTGGCATTCCTCTGTGTAAACACTAAGTTAGAAGAAGTTGAAATCAATTCCTTTTACTATAGTAACAAAAACAATAAAATATCTAGGAATAAACCTAGCCAAAGAAGTGAAAGACTTGTATACTGAAAATTATGAGTCATTACTCAAGGAAATAGAAAAAGACAAAAAGAAGTGGAAAGATATTCCATGTTCATGGGTTGGAAGAATTAACATCATCAAAATGAATATACTACCCATGAAAATACTACATATTTAATGCTATCTCCAGCAAGATCCCAAACACATTTTTTAGGAGAATAGAACAAATGCTACAAATGTTTATCTGGAACCAGAAAAGACCTAGAATTTCCAAAATGATCTTGAGAAGAAAGAACAGAACTGGAGGCATCACACTCCCAGATCTCAAATTGTATTATAGGGCCATTGTCATCAAAACTGCTTGGTACTGGAACATGAATAGACACACTGACCAGTGGAATAGAATTGAGAGCCCAGAAGTAAGCCCCCACACCTATACACATCTAATCTTTGACAAAGGTGCCTAGACTATTAAATGGGGAAAGCAGAGTCTCTTCAACAAATGGTATTGGAAAAAATGGGTTGAAACATGCAGAAGAATGAAATTGAACCATTATATTTCACCAAATACAAAAGTAAATTCCAAGTGGATCAAGGACTTGGATGTTAGACCACAAACTATCAGATACTTAGAAGAAAATATTGACAGAACTCTTTTCCGCATAAATTTTAAAGACATCTTCAATGAAACGAATCCAATTACAAAGAAGACTAAGGCAAGTATAAACTGATGGGACTACATCAAATTAAAAATCTTCCTCACAGCAAAAGAAACCACTACCCAAACCAAGAGATCCCTCACAGAATGGGAGGAGATCTTTACATGCCATACATCAGACAAGATGCTAATAACCAGAATATATAAAGAACTTGCAAATCTCAACAACAAAACAACAAATAACCCTATCCAAAAATGGAGGGAGGACATGGACAGAATATTTACCACAGAAGAGATCCAAAAGGCCGAGAAACACATGAAAAAATGCTCTAAGTCTCTGATTGTCAGAGAAATGCAAATAAAGACAATAATGAGATACCACTTCACTCCTGTGAGAATGTCATACATCAGAAAAGGTAACAGCAGCAAATGCTGGAGAGGTTGTGGGGTCAAAGGAACCCTCCTGCATTGCTGGTGGGAATGTAAATTGGTCCAACCTCTGTGGAGAGCAGTCTGGAGAACTCTCAGAAGGCTAGAAATGGACCTAACCTATGATCCTATGATCCTGCAATTCCTCTCCTGGGGATAGATCCTAAGGAACCCAACACACCCATCCAAAAAGATCTGTGTACACATATGTTTTTGGCAGCACAATTTGTAATAGCCAAAACCTGGAAGCAACCCAGGTGTCCAACAACAGATGAGTGGCTGAGCAAGTTGTGGTATATATACACAATGGAATACTACTCAACTATAAAAAATGGTGACTTCTCTGTTTTCAGGCGATCTTGGATGGACCTTGAAAAACTCATGTTGAGTGAAATAAGTCAGAAACAGAAGGGGTGAATCTGGGATGATCTCACTCTCAGGCAGAAGCTGAAAAACAAGATCAGGGGAGTCGGGCGGTAGTGCAGCGGGTTAAGCACACATGGCGCAAAGCACAAGGACCAGCTTAAGGATCCTGGTTCGAGCTCCCAGCTCCCCACCTGCAAAGGAGTTGCTTCACATATGGTAAAGCAGGTCTGCGGGTGTCTATCTTTCTCTCCCCCTCTCTGTCTTCCCCTCCTCTCTCCATTTCTCTCTATCCTATCCAACAACGATGACACCAATAACAACTACAACAATAAAACAACAAGGGCAACAAAAGGGAATAAATAAATAAATAAATAAATAAATATTTTTTAAAAAAGATCAGAAGAGAAAACAAAAGTGGAACCTGAACTGGATGGCGTATTGCACCAAAGTAAAAGACTCCGGGGTTGGTGGGTGTGTGGGTGGAGAATACAGGTCCAAAAAAGATGACAGTGGGGGTTGTACTGTTATATGGAAAACTGGGAAATGTTATGCATGTACAAACTATTGTATTTACGGTTTTATGTAAAACATTAATTCCCCAATAAAGAAATAAAAAAAAGAAAGAAAATATTGTCTGGAAAGATGGTATCAGAGTTGCGGACAGGACTGGAAAACTGGATTATGGCAGAGAGTAGCTCTTAAACTTGAAGAAAATATATACATACAATTAACTGCTTACCCCATCAGTCTGACCTAGGGCCCATGTATATTCACATTTAGCACAGGAACCTGTGTAACCTCCAAGCCCCTGTCAGTCTGAGCTCACAGTCCATGGTCACAGCTGGAAACATTGTAGGCTGCACTCATTGCAGGACCAGTCTTCCTCCAGTGGCAGAGTAGAATGACCCAGCCTTCCTTCAGAAAGTGGGGTAGTTCCTACCATTGCTGCTCTACAGTGAAAGCAAGGTCCTAGAGAGGCCCCCAAGAGGGCTTATGATGATGTTCCTGGTGTAAGTGGCCAGTTATGGTGGAGAGACGGATCTGTTAGAGGTGTGGGCTCATCATATCTATGTGGGAATCCAAGGATCTCCTGCCTAGGGCCCGAGATGATGGGGTGTCTTGGTATTGACCAAAAAAGGCCACTATTAAGTGAGCCAGCCTCTTGCCCTTACCCCGCTTTTGTCGTCCTTTCTTTATCTGACAAGCTTAAATTTCCTCCGGGTTGTTAAACCTTTGAGTGTCATTTGTTGTACCCAAACTGGTGTGAGAAGAGGCGTTGGTGGTATAGTGGTGAGCATAGCTGCCTTCCAAACCGGCGTTACGTTTATGGGGTGTGGCCTCAAGTTATACCTAGGATCTTGTTGGGATCCAAGTTAACCTTAAACTTTACTGCATTCAGTTGTTTGATGATTCTAATAAAGGTTGTCATAAAGACAACATTGTCTTAAGACAGTAATTGTCCTTTAGTTGATACATATGTTTACCAGTATATCTCCTGGCCAATTGTTTCTTTTAAAGAGTACCAAAGGGTGATGACAATGGTGATGTTGTCAGAAAAGATTAGGAGAGATATCTTGCTTACTTTCTTTTGTGTAGTTAGTTTAGTAGATTGAGTGATTGAGGGATGTGAAGTAGGGAGTATGAGAGGAGGGTGTCTAAGCCTAAGTAGTAAATATTTGATTAGGCTTTTTTTTTTTTTTTTTGCCTCCAGGTTTATTGCTGAGGCGTGGTGCCTGCACTACAAATCCACTGCTCCTGTGGCTATTTTTTGGATTTTTTTTTAAATAGGACAGAAAGAAGTTGAGAGGGGAGGGGAAGATAGAGAAGAAGAAACAAAGATAGACACCTGCAGACCTGCTTCACTGCCTGTGAAGTGACTCCCCTGCAGGTGGGGAGCCGGGGGCTGGAACCAGGATCCTTCCACAGGTCATTGTTTTTCATACTATGTGCACTTAACCCGGTGTGCTACCACCCGGCCCCCTTTGATTAGATTATTTATGGTGCCTTCTTAGGCCTTTCTGCTTGCATGCTGAGTTTATGAGGTCTAAGTTTTATCACACCAGACTACTAAGCATTTTTACTTTGAGGTAGATAGTTGACACTAACCTGGATACATGGATACATGTACACAGGCCCTTGGCTCCAGCCTATATCTAGAATCTGTAACTTTGTTAGAGTACACCATTTGAAATGGAACTAGGCAGCCCCATGTATCAGAAGAGGTCTCACCAGATTATTGGAGACAGAAGGTTCACATCTCAGGCTTGGCATCTCTCTGGGTACAATCCAAAGTGAAAAGGCGTGGTGGCACTGGTTGCGCTGATTTAGTTGAGATCAGCAGGGGGCAGTGTCACAGAGAAAGGGATCAAGAGAAGAGGCATCAAGAAATGTTAAGCAAAGTCCCAGAGGTTCCAGGACTGGGGAAAATATGGATTTTAAAGAGATTGGGGAAGGGTCCTTACAGTCTTAGAGTTCAAGAAGGTAATAGATAATTATTATTATAACCAAGCTACTTGGAAACTTTTACTTTGACAATCCCATGGTTAGGATCACCAAACAATATTTGACCTCACTGTGATTTATGACAATGTTGCTTAATGCTAATGACTATACCTTAGATACTGATAGAACCTGATGACCCTGATTTATCTGGTCTGAGGTTTTTAGGTAACTTAGTGTTTGGTGGGGGGAAGTTATTTCTAGAAATGCTTTAACAATCTAACACCAGTGTCAGAATTCAATAGGTCTACAAATTGGAACATTAAGTGCTTAGACTGAATATGTACTCAAAATGAATATATACTCAGAACTGAAATCTAGGCAGCTGAAGCACTTGAGACAGCCAACCTATTCCCCCCCCCAACATATTGAATAGTGATTTATAAGATTATAAGTTAATAGGAGTATAGTTTCACCCCTTCCCACCACCAAAGGTCTGTGTGCCCACCCCTACCCCTTATGGTGGATCTGAATGTACCTACAATAGGCTTTCTTTTTTTTTTTTAATTTTTTTAAATTTATTTTATTTATTTATTCCCTTTTGTTGCCCTTGTTGTTTTATTGTTGTAGTTATTATTGTTGTTGTCGTTGTTGGATAGGACAGAGAGAAATGGAGAGAGGAGGGGAAGACAGAGAGGAGGAGAGAAAGATAGACACCTGCAGACCCGCTTCACCGCCTGTGAAGCGACTCCCTTGCAGGTGGGGAGCCGGGGTTCGAACCGGGATCCTTATGCCGGTCCTTGTGCTTTGCGCCACCTGCGCTTAACCCGCTGCGCTACAGCCTGACTCCCTTACAATAGGCTTTCTAGTTTCTTTCCACCCTAAGATCCCTATTCTTATCTGCTCTAGTCCTACAGTTTTGGTTTCTGTTCATTAATCATTTTGTCCTGCTTTGTATATCACCACCTTTCAGCCACCAAGTTGCAGATTCTACTAGGATTCCATCCTGAAGTCCCTAGGCAGATTATCTCAACCATGTGTCCTGGAACCTATCCAGAGCCCTACCCCAGTAGGGGAAGATAAAACCAGGCTTGGGGAATAGATGGGCCTGCCAATGTCCATGTCCAGTGGACGCCCATCTTCTGCACTCCATAAAGAAGTTTTGTCCATACCTCAGAGGAGGAGAAATATTAGGGGAAGATGACCAGAGGGCTTTGAACTCCAATTCCATCAAGACCCGAAGAGAGACGAGGAAAAGAAGGAAGGACATTCAGAAGTAACAATGGTTGTCAATGTGACTTAGAATGAAAGAGAAGGCAGGACCATAGGAAAAACATTGGTAAATATCTATAAATATAAATATAAATATAAATATAAATATAAATATAAATATAAATATCTATAAATATAAGCAGGACCATAGGAAAAACATTGGTAAATATCTATAAATATAAATATAATATATATTTATAAATATCTATAAAATAAATATAAATATCTATAAATATAAATATTGGTAAATATCTATAAATATATCTATAAAAATAATAGTCAACCTTTATCTATGACCTTGGGAGAACTACTGTAGTTTCCAGTGGTGGACATAGAACTCTGGTGATGGGAATGGTATGGAATTAAACTCTGTTATCTCAGAATTCTGTCAATCAATATTAAATCACTAATAAAGGAGACTTCATTGGAGGTCAGGCAGTAGTGCAGCGGGTAAAGCACACATGGCAGGAAGTGCAAGGACCAGCATAAGGATTCCAGTTCGAGCCCCCTGCTCCCTACCTGCAGGGGAGTCACTTCACAGGCGGTGAAGCAGGTCTGCAGGTGTCTATCTTTCTCTGCCCCTCTCTGTCTTCCCCTCCTCTCTCCATTTCTCTCTGTCCTATCCAACAATGATGACATCAATAACAACAACAATAACTAAAACAACAAGGGCAAAAAGAGGGGAAAAAAAAGACTTTTCTTTGTCCTGTCCAATAGCAACAACAAACAACAATAACAGCAACAGCAACTACAATGGAAAAAAAAAAGATGCTCACCAGGAGCAGTAGATTCTTCGCGCAGACACCGAGCCCCAGCTGTAACCCTGAAAGAAAAAAAATAATTTCTTTATGGGGAATTAATGCTTTACATTCAACAGTAAATACAATAGTTTGTACATGCATAACATTCCCCAATTTTCCATATAACAATTTTCCATATAAAAAATTAATTTCTTTATGGGGAATTAATGTTTTACATTCAACAGTAAATACAATAGTTTGTACATGCATAACATTCCCCAATTTTCCATATAACAATACAACCCCCAGTAGGTCCTCTGTCATCCTTCTTGGGCCTGTATTCTCCCCACCCACACACCTACCCACCCCAGAGTCTTTTACTTTGGTGCAATAAGCCAATTCTAGTTCAGGTTCTACTTGTGTTTTCTCTTCTGATCTTGTTTTTCAACTTCTGCCTGAGAGTGAGATCATCCCATATTCATCCTTCTGTTTCTGACTTATTTCACTCAACATGAATGTTTTAAGGTCCATCCAAGATCGGCTGAAAACAGTGAAGTCACCATTTTTTATAACTGAGTAGTATTCCATTGTGTATATATACCACAACTTGCTCAGCCACTCATCTGTTGTTGGACATCTGGGTTGCTTCCAGGTTTTGGCTATTACAAATTGTGCTGCCAAAAACATATGCGTACACAGACCTATTTGGATGGGTGTGTTGGGTTCCTTAGGATCTATCCCCAGGAGAGGAATTGCAGGGTCATAGGGTAGGTCCATTTCTAGCCTTCTGAGAGTTCTCCAGACTGTTCTCCACAGAGGTTGCACCAATTTACATTCCCACTAGCAGTGCAGAAGGGTGCCTTTGACCCCACACCCTCTCCAGCATTTGCTGCTGCTACCTTTTCTGATGTATGACATTCTCACAGGAGTGAAGTGGTATCTCATTATTGTCTTTATTTGCATTTCTCTGACAATCAGAGACTTAGAGCATTTTTTCATGTGTTTCTTGGCCTTTTGGATCTCTTCTGTGGTAAATATTCTGTCCATGTCCTCCCTCCATTTTTGGATAGGGTTATTTGTTGTCTTGTTGTTGAGTCTGGCAAGCTCTTTATATATGTTGGTTATTAAACTCTTATCTGATGTATGGCATGTGAAGATCTCCTCCCATACTGTGAGGGATATCTTGGTTTGGGTAGTGGTTTCTTTTGCTGTGAAGAAGCTTTGTAATTTGATGTAGTCCCATCGGTTTATACTTGCCTTAGTCTTCTTTGTAACTGGATTCGTTTCATTGAAGATGTCTTTAAAATTTATGTGGAAAAGAGTTCTGCCAATATTTTCCTCTCAGTATCTGATAGTTTGTGGTCTAACATCCAAGTCCTTGATCCACTTGGAATTTACTTTTGTATTTGGTGAAAAAAAATTTTTTTTTCAATTTCTTCTTTGCAGGTAAGAATGTAACTGAAGCAGCAGGTTCCCTGGACTTAACTTCCCAATTGAGAAAGTAACTGTGCGAACTGAGAAAGCAGTGCACCTCTGCCCCTTTCCTCCATGGTTTTCTCATCTGTCTGCATACAAATCCACTACTCCTAGCAGACAATTGTTTCTTTTATTTGATTGAACAGAGATAAATTGAGGGAAGGAGGGAGAGAGGAGAGAGAGAGAGAGAGAGGATATCCTGATTCTCCACTCCTGAAGCTTCCTTTCTGCAGGTGGGGACCAGGGGATTGAACAGGGGTCCTCATGTATGGTAATAAATGTGTTTTACCAGATGCACCTCAACCTGGCTTCCATATTTCCTTATTAGTCAACTAAACATCTAAACTGTGGAATTGATTACTGAATGGATTTGTGGTTCTAGATCTTTAAAACTCTCTCTGGGGTTTCTCAATCTGCTGAATCAATGGAGTTAATCTGCCTGTTAATCTGATCCCAAAAGGAAGAACTTCAAAACAAGGATGGGGGACCTGACTGAGGGGGGCAGGGGGGCACAGAAGATGTACAAGGACTTGGAACAAGTAATGAACTTTCAGAAAAAGATTCCTTTATCCGGGATGTGTTTCATGGTTTTTCTTTTTAATTCTGGCATTCATTCATCCATAAAGTTGATCTGATGATGCTGTGATGGTTATGGTTAGGTTGGAGAATAATTGTGTAGATGTTTTAATCCCAGTCAGGCCAGTGGGCATGTGCACTGTTACTGTTTTTAGGGGAGAGAGAAGAAAGAGGAGCTATGCTTGGAAGAATTGGTTAGTTTGGTTCTACCCTTGTTCCCTGTGAACTGTTAGGATGGAGTCTGCTGCCCTGCCCTTAACATCTCCTCAAATATCAAAAGACCCAGACACAGGAAATGTACTTGCTTTCAGGGATTAGCCCTCTCTCTGCACATGGAAAGCTCCAGCATTCAAAGTCATGGTTGCTTGTTGAGAAAGATCAAAAGCTCCAAGTCACCACACACTGATATTCAAATTCCAGTTGTGAGTCTTCCCTTAGTGTGTCTTCAGAGCTGCTTCTTCTTCTTCTAGCATTTGCCCTTCTTCCATAGCCAGTCAACAACGTCAGGTTGAGCCTGATGTAAAGTTTCGAGACCTCCTTTGAATTTGGAGAGGTGGCAGTCATTGACTATGTGGGTCATAGTCTGTCTGGAGCTGCAGGGGCAGTTCGGGTCGTCTCTGGCTCCCCAGCGATGGAACATAGCGGCGCACCGGCCATGGCCTGTTTGATAGCGATTGAGGAGGGCCCAATCATAACGTGCTAGGTCAAAGCCGGGTTGACGCTTGCAGGGGTCTGTGATGAGGTGTTTGTTCTTTACCTCAGCTGACTGCCAACTCTGTTTCCAAGAGTCTGGAACAGAGAAGTTCAGTGTAGGAGTAGGGGACGAGATTGGATGACGAGATGTCAAGCATTGGACAGGGTGGGTGAAGATATCCGCGTATATTGGCAGGTCCGGTCGAGCGTAGACATGGGAAATGAACTTAGATGATGCCGCATCCCGACGAATATCTGGCGGGCCGATGTTGCTAAGAACTGGCAGCCATGGAACCGGGGTGGAACGGATGGTTCCAGAAATTATCCTCATGGAGGAATATAATTTGGAATCAACCAAGTGGACATGGGAGCTATGGAGCCATACTGGGGCACAGTATTCTGCAGTGGAATAGCATAATGCCAGAGATGATGATCGTAGTGTGGAAGCACTTGCGCCCCATGAGGAGCTGGCCAGTCTTGCAATGATGTTATTCCTCACGCCCACCTTTGCTGCAGTTTTTATGAGATGTTCGTGAAATGACAGGGTGCGATCGAGAGTAACGCCAAGATAGACTGGCTGGGCTTCATGCCGAATTCTCGTATCATCAAGCTGCACATTAAGCTCAAGTGAGGCCGAGGCATGGTGTAGATGGAAAACAGATGATACCGTTTTTGCAGTGCTAGGGATTAGTCGCCATTTTTTACAGTCATCAGATATCAGAGACATGTCTTTCATGAGTGTTTCCTCGAGGATGTCAAACTTGGATGCCTGAGTTGCACAGCAGATGTTATCGGCATAGATGAACTTCCTTGAAGAAGTTTCTGGAAGGTCATTGATGTAAATATTAAATAGCATAGGAGCCAGAACAGAGCCCTGGGGGAGGCCACTTGAGACAAGTCTCCATCTGCTAGACTTGTCACCCAGATGCACCCGGAATCTTCTGTTTTGGAGAAGAAACGATATAGTGTTGGCCACCCATGGAGGCAGGCATCTTGAGATCTTGACTAGGAGACCACGGTGCCAGACAGTGTCATAGGCTGCTGTGAGATCAACAAAGACAGCACCTGTCTTTAAATTCTTCTGGAATCCATTTTCAATGTAAGTTGAGAGGGCCAGGACTTGTTCGCAGGTAGATCTTCCTGGGCGGAAACCAGCTTGGGCGGGTGATAGGAATTTCTCTGTAAGAGGAGAAATACGTGACAGAAGCAGCCTCTCAAGGAGTTTGTAACACACGGAGAGGAGAAAATTGGTCTATAGCTGGCGGCCAGTGTTGGGTCTTTCTTTGGTTTAAAAACTGCTATTATCTTCGCATGACACCAAATTTTGGGCATAGATTCGGATTCCAAGATGTGGGACAGGAATGAAGTGAGCCACTTCTTTGCCGTGGGGCCCAAGTTAAGAATGAGTTCTGGGGTGATGTTATCATAGCCAGCAGCCGTTCCCGGTTTAACCCTCTTGAAAGCATCTTCCAGTTCAGAACAGTGTAAAGGGAGAGAGTTTTGGAGATGGACAAGAAAAACGGAAGTGGGATGACCACTCATGGGAAATTTCTCTTTTCCAGATTGGGTCGATCTTAGCACGTCCAACTTGAGTTAGGTGACTGGCCACTGAGTTTGGAGATACAGGAGGATGGGAGACGGGAGAGGGTTGGCTACCGGCACCCAGACTATGAAGAAGCTTCCAGGCCTTCCTACTTGAGTGGGTGAAGTTCAGACTTTCCGTGAGTTGTTGCCAGCAGGCTTGGCATGCTGCATCCAGGGAGGCAATGAGATGGTCAGCCACATCTGGGTCGCCCGACTCATCATACTGCTTTAGTAGTTGCTCGCATTCAGCATCAAGACAAGGCATATAGTTAGCACGTCTCCCACGAGGAATGGCTTGGGAAGCTGCTTTGAAGATGGCTTGGCAGAAGTGCCTGTAGGAATCTTCAGAGGGGATAGAGTTAACTGGAATTGCAGGAATAGATTTGTTGGTAAGATCACTGAACAGATGCCAGTTTGCTTTCCGAAAGTTCCATCTTAGTTTCTCCGAGCACAGAATCAGTGGGAGCTGGAGACCAATGTGGATGATAGCTGGGCGGTGATGACTGTGCGGGAAGATCTTGAGAACTTGTCTCGTAGCGGGAAAGGCTTGGCCATTGACTGTGCTAATCCAGCACAGGTCGGGTGACAAGTCTTTGTTCCATCTAGCACTGTGAAAAGAGCCTGGCTGTTTGGGATCGTATAATAGGGAGAGGTCATTCGCTGAAGCCCAGTCGGCTAAGATAGAGCCGTCAGCACGAGTGGAGGAATATCCCCAGTCTTGGTGATGACTATTAAAGTCTCCAACGTAAACGGCTGGGTGATTCAGGCTAGGCAGGACCTCATTATCCCATGAGGCACTGGGAGGCTTATATACGTTGACGAGCTGAATAGTTCCAATAGTAATGGAGTCGTAGAAGGTCGAAGAGGCCGTGTGGTAAATGTCCGCAAGATAACGATTTAGCATAGATGGCTCGGACGTGTTTAGGATGGAGATTATAGCATATTAAATCGAATCCACTGATGGTGAATCGAGCAGCTTCATCGACTGCTATACGTGTTTCTTGTAGGCAAATAACATCTGCCTGATGCTGTATCGCCAATTCACCAATAAGAACGCGTTTGGCAAAGGACAGCCCCTCAACATTAAGTTGGAGGACTTGTTGCTGGCTTTAAAAGTGACTGGGATCCATGTGGATTCAGTTGGCTAGGAAGGATCATCAGTTTCCCCAATGAATGGGTACTCACGGGATGCACCACGGGAAGGTCGATCCAATGCATCCCAGAGCTGCTGGAGAGCAGTGGCAGTGGTGGTGGCATGGCATATAACTTGAATCTTATATTATTGTCAAACATGGTTAAATCACTAATAAAAATATATAAAATAGGGCAGGGGTAGATAGCATAATAGTTATGCAAACAGACAGTCATGCCTGAGGCTTCAAAGTCTCAGGTTCAAGCCTCCACACCACCATAAGCCAGAGCTAAACAGTGCTCTGATAAAATAAATGAATAAATAAATATAAAATAATCCTTTAAAAAATCTAGATATATGGGAGTCGGGTGGTAGCGCAGCAGGTTAAGCACACGTGGCGCAAAGCGCAAGGACTGGTCTAAGGATTCCGGTTCAAGCCCCCGGCTCCCCACCTGCAGGGGAATCGCTTCACAGGCGGTGAAGCAGGTCTGCAGGTGTCTGTCTTTCTCTCCCCCTCTCTGTCTTCCCCTCCTCTCTCCATTTCTATCCAACAACAATGACATCAACAACAACAACAATAACTACAACAACAAAAAACAAGAGCAACAAAAGGGAATAAATAAAATAAAAAATAAATGTAAAAAAAATCTAGATGTGCCCCCACACCTATGGACATCTAATCTTTGATAAGGGGGCCCACAGTATTAAATGGAGGAAGGAGGCCCTCTTCAATAAATGTTGCTGGGAAAACTGGGTTGAAACATGCAGAAGAATGAAACTGAACCACCTTATCTCACTGGAAACAAAAATCAACTCCGGATGGATCAAGGACCTGGATATTAGACCAGAAACTATCAAATACTTAAGGAAAACATTAGTGGAACTCTTTCCCACCTAAACCTCAAGGACATCTTTGATGATACAAACCCAATTGCAAGAAAGACTAAAGCAGAAACAAACCAATGAGACTACATCAAATTGAAAAGCTTCTGCACAGCCAAAGAAACTATCACACAAACAAGGAGACCCCTCACAGAATAGAATATCTTCACATGCCATATATCAGACAAGAGTCTAATCACCAAAATATACAAAGAACTCAGCAAACTTAGCAACAAAAAAGCAAACGACCCCACCCAAAAATGGGCAGAGGATATAAACAGAACATTCACTACAGAGGAGATCCAAAAGGCTAACAGACACATGAAAAATTGCTCCAGGTCGCTGATTGTCAGAGAAATGCAAATTAAGACAACATTGAGATACCACCTCACTCCTGTGAGAATGGCATACATCAAAAAGGACAGCAGCAACAAATGCTGAAGAGGTTATGGGGACAGAGGAACCCTTTTACATTGCTGGTGGGAATGTAAATTGGTACAGCCTCTGTGGAGAGCAGTCTGGAAAACTCTCACAAGGCTAGACATGGACCTTCCATATGATCCAGTAATTCCTCTCCTGCGGTTATACCCCAAGGACTCCATAACACCCAACCAAAAAGAGGTGTGTACTCCTATGTTCATAGCAGCACAATTCATAATAGCTAAAACCTGGAAGCAACCCAGGTGCCCAACAACAGATGAGTGTCTGAGAAAGCTGTGGTATATTTACACAATGGAATACTATGCAGCTATTAAGAACAATAAACCCACCTTCTCTGACCCATTGTGGACAGAGCTAGAAGGAATTATGTTAGGTGAGCTAAGTCAGAAATATAAAGATGAGTATGGGATGATCCCACTCATAAACAGAAGTTGAGAAAGAATAACAGAAAGGGAAACTCAAAGCAGACTCTGACTAAATTTGGAGTAGGGCACCAAAGTAAAAACCCTGGGTGAGGGTGAGAGGGTGATGTTCAGCTTCATGGGATGAAAGGGTGGGATGGGACACAGTCTTTTGGTGGTGGAAATGGTGTTAATGTACATTCCTATTAATTTGTAGTCATTAAATCACTATTTAAGTAATATGAGAGAGGAAAACTGATTGAATGACTCAAACTTTTTAAAGCACAGCCTGAGTCCTTTAAATACATAGGCTGAATCTTTGATATGTTGACTCTCTTAAAAGCTTAGTCCAAGGAGAACAAAAGCAACCGGTGGCATAGCTCTATGCAAATAATGTCAAAGGACATAAAATATGGTGAGGGTGTGTATGATACAGCAAATGCTAACAAAGGGATTTTTCAAAGTTAACTCAATTGCCTAATGATGTGATTATATCAATAACTATCTATTGTCTTCTTAAACCCTAAGACAGCAGGAAACTTCTGCTTCCTCTATAGAGTCTGTATGTATTTCCCCCAATCCTGGAACCTCTAACGTGGGGCTCACTTTCCTGCATGCTTCTCTCAATTGATAACAAATGATATTGCATCTGCCGATCCCGACCTAATCAATACAACGAGTACCACCTCAGCATGCTTCACTTCAGACTGTGCCGGGGGCCAAGGCCTTAGCTAAGTCTCTCACATAACCAGTGAGCGGACATTCCGACAATTGGAACTGAGATTACCATCTAGCTGTTTGGAAAGTTGTTAACCCACCTCCCTCCCCCACTACCTTAGCAGAACTTCCTCTTTGTTTGTGCTTATATGGCGGCTGCAAAATAAAATTTTCAGAGCTTGATCAGACCTCCTGTCTTGCTCTCATTCTTCGTGTCTCTTGTCCCCTCCATTCTCTCGCCCCCTACCCTAGGTTTCCGTCGATAACCCTGCAGGCCGGGGCACCTAGCGCCCAACGTGGGGCACGAACCCATGACCCTGAGATTAAGAGTCTCATGCTCTACTGACTGAGCTAGCCGGGGAGTCCTGAGATTCCTAAACAGACTTGATGTGCCTAGACCTCGAATAAGTCCCCTCTTTCCATTGTCACTGGTCATTTCTATGAGGAACAACACAATAGACCCCTTTGTAGTCACCCATAGGACCTTGCCCTCAACTTGGATCAACAATAGTAGAGAATGTTCCATCCTCTGAAGGCATGATGGACAGCATACTCTATGCTACACCTGAGGAAGATGGGTAGATATTGGGGCAGCTTGGAATGTTCCTACTCATGACCACAGAATGTGAGCTCAGATCTATAAGGGATGCAGAGGTCACATAGGCTCCTAAGCTGATTATGGGCCCCAGATCACATCAAATTGATGGGGTTTACAGTCAACAATATTTATACCCCTTTCCCATATTAGGGAGCTACTCTCTTCCCTGATCCAGCTTTCTGGTCCTTTTCCCAGCCATGACATCATCTCCCCAGACAATAACTTGGATCCACTGGCATATCAGATTTCAGACTCAGGGGCAAAAAGAAAAAGGGGAGAAAAAAAAAAAACTAGTATAGCCATAGGCCCTTTGGAATTTAACTAAAATATGCCTACTAGCTGCCGGGCTGGGCTAGCTTCACAGGCGGTAGAGAGATGACCAGGGACTCATGGCTGAGCTGGGAAGCAGTATCTCGTTTATTAATCAGATACATCGCCTTGTATGCATCTCTTCACCGGAAGTGGCAAGCGAAAGGAAATGACTGGGAGAGGGGGCGGAGCAAAAAAAAGAGCACAAACAGAACATAGAAAGCTTCCATCTAACCAGTGGGGATTAAACCCTGCAGGCAGGGCGGGACCCAGGTAAAACAGTGATTATGTAATTAGACCACATCGTAAGTAATACAAGTGAACCTAATGTGATGATCAAAACAGAAGGTCTTATAGCAGAATTTAGAAGCATACCAACAACTAGCTATCTACAAAAAGGAGGGCCCCCCACCCCCTAACTCTTCATCTGCACTATTCCAGCCCTTAGGTTCATGATTACTCAACAATTTGTTTGGCTTTGTATGTTAACTCTCTTTTCAACCTCCAGGTTCCAGATGCTGTGATGATGCCAACCAGACTTCCCTGGACAGACAACCCCACCAATATGTCCTGGAGCTCCGCTTGCCCAGAGCCCCACCCTACTAGGGAAGGAGAGAGGCAGGCTGGGAGTATGGATCAACCTGTCAATGCCCATGTTCAGCAGGGAAACAATTACAGAAGCCAGACCTTCCACCTTCTGCAATCCACAATTACCTTGGGTCGATACTCCCAGAGGGTTAAAGAATAGGAAAGCTATCAGGGGAGGTGATGGGATACAGAGTTCTGGTGGTGGGAATTGTGCGAAGTTGTACCCCTCTTATCCTATGGTTTTGTCAATGTTTCCTTTTTATAAATAAAAATAAATAATTTTTTGTGGCATAGATTTTTTTTATTTTTTTAACTTATTTTTTATTTAAGAAAGGATAAATTAACAAAACCATAAAGTAGGAGGGGTACAACTCCACACAATTCCCACCACCCAATCTCCATATCCCACCCCCTCCCCTGATAGCTTTTCCATTTTTATCCCTCTGGAAGCATGGACCCAGGGTCATTGTGGGTTGCAGAAAGTGGAAGGTCTGGCTTCTGTAATTGCTTCCCCGCTGAACATGGACGTTGACTGGTGGGTCTCTGGGAAAGTGGAGCTCCAGGACACATTGGTGGGGTCTTCAGTCCAGGGAAGCCTGGCTGGCATCCTGATGGCATCTGGAACCTGGTGGCTGAAAAGAGAGTTAACATACAAAGCCAAACAAATTGTTGAGCAATCATGGACCCAAAGCTTGGAATAGTGGAGAGTAAGTGTTAGGGGGGTACTCACTGCAAACTCTAGTGTACTGCTTTCAGGTATATATTTTGCACAAGCTTATGGATACATGTGAACATATGCTCTCTCTCACAGAACCTGGTCTATATCTAGGTTTTTGGGACTTTGCTAGAAAGTGAGCCACCTGGGATGGAATTAGAGAATACTGTGAAAGGAAAGGTCTCACCCGAGTAATGAAGCTGAAGGGTTATCATTCCATACCTGAAGTCTCTGGACACAGTCTGAGCTGAAACATGTTGAGGTGGCAATCGTTGCGTTGATTAGGTTGTGATCAGCAGATGCAATATTATTTGATATGGATTGGGAGAGGCATTGGGAAAGTGGGCCCTATCCTAAGGTTCCAGGACTGGGGGAAGTAGGGGCTCTATAGTGGAGATGTGAGGTTCCTGCTGTCTTAGGGTTCAAAAAGACAATGGATAGTTAATGTTACCATCACATTATTTGGTAATTGGGTTAACTTTAAAAAGCCCTTTTGTTAGGGTTTGCTGTATAGTACCCAGTATCTTGTATATAGCTGTGCCATTGGCTGCTTTTGATTTACTTGGTCTAGGCTTTCGAGAGAGTCCACATATCAAATACACAGCCTATATATTAAAAAGACTCAGTCTGTGTTTTAAAAACTTTGAGATATACAATTAATTTCCCCCTCATATTAATTAACTAGTGATTTATTATATGACTACACTTTACTAGGAGTGTACATAAACACCATTCCCACCACCAAAAGACTGTGTCCCATCCCACCCACCCCCACCCCCACCCCCCACTGGCCCAGGAAGCTGCATGTCTACCCCTCACCACAGGGTTTTTACTTTGGTGCCCTACTCCAAATTTAGTCAGATCCTGCTTTTAGTTTCCCTTTCAGATCTTCTTTCTCAACTTCTGTTTATGAGTGGGATCATCCCATACTCATCTTTATCTTTCTGACTTAGCTCACTTAACATAATTCCTTCTAGCTCTGTCTAAGATGGGTCAGAGAAGGTGGGTTCATTGTTCTTAATAGCTGCATAGTATTCCATTATGTATATATACCACAGCTTTCTCAGCCACTCATCTGTTGTTGGGCACCTGGGTTGCTTCCAGGTTTTAGCTATTATGAATTGTGCTGCTATGAACATAGGAGTACACACCTCTTTTTGGTTGGGTGTTATGGAGTCCTTGGGGTATAACCGCAGGAGAGGAATTACTGGATCATATGGAAGGTCCATGTCTAGCCTTGTGAGAGTTTTTCCAGACTGCTCTCCACAGAGGCTGTACCAGTTTACATTCCCACCAGCAATGTAAAAGGG